>NW_021703778.1:26215697-26331953 GCF_005190385.1 Monodon monoceros
AGAGAGAGAGAGGGAGAGAGAGAGGGGGGAGAGAGAGGGAGAGAGAGAGAGAGGGAGAGAGAGAGGGGGGAGAAAGGGAGAGAGAGAGGGAGAGAGAGAGAGGGAGAGAGAGAGGGAGAGAGAGGGAGAGGGAGAGAGAGAGAAAGAGAGAGAGAGGAAGGGAGAGAGGGAGGGAGGGAGAGAGGGAGGGAGGGAAGGGGGTGGGGAGGCAACCTTACATGGACACACCAACAACAGCCTCGTGCACTGCTCTGTTACTTATTTTCTCGTAATCATACTTCTTGTATTACTATTACTATTATCCCAGGGGTATATTTTGTAAATTACTTGGTGATAATATTTTATCATACTTCCTCTAACACAACACAGGACACATACAAATCACTTAATAAATAAGTGTTATATATGTTCATACTAGCAATTAAAAGTGTGTGTGTGTGTGTGTGTGTGTGTGTGCCATTGTCAAATGAAAATAAATCCAGACTTAAATGTGGAGAGACTTTATTAGAAAAGACTATTGCAATAGGGAAAACACATCAACCTCAGGGTCTGCAAGCATCACAAAATCCAACAGGGATCGGATTTCTGTTCTAGGAAGGGGAAAAGGGTTACAGGACTTTGGGGGGCAGGGGCCCATGGTGGTGGGGACCAGCAGACAGCGTGATTGGGGTGATTTCATTGGAAACCTTTCTGTCTGTGGTCAGCAGGTTCTGGATTCTCAGGATGAGCAGTCAAGGGGAAGTTTTCTACCCCTTAGAACCTGGTCAAACTAGCGCGCTAGGCAAAAATGCAAGGCCCTGTTGGGAGGAGAGAAGCCGGGCTAGGGTTTGGTCAAGGCAAATGGGTAAGTTATGGGTTATTGTGAACACTTGGTCAACATGCAGCCCTACGTTCTAATAAACCCATGGACACGAGACACTGAGCCCTCATCGTACTGTAGACACCACGGAAACAAATACTACATCTTAAAATACAATAGCAAAGCAATTGATGAACAGATAGCATATATTTACATATATTATTCAGCCACAATTTTATTATAAAAAGCTTAATTACTTCATATGGACAATTTTCAGTATGTTATTTTCATAAATTCTTATAATTGTGATAATCTAGTTTATATACTACATATGTATAAAATACCTATGGTCGATTTTAGCATTATAATTATAGTTGATATTTTTTGATGCATCAGTGAATTTTTCAGGGTTAAACTGTTAAGTAACTCTTTTAAAGAAGGAATATGTCTGTATAGAGGGTTATTTGAATCAGTTTCATAACTCTCCCTACAATAGAATCAGTCACCATAGAAATACATGTTACAGAAAAAGCTGTTATCTGTGTGACAGGTCAACCCTCTGTCTCCTGTCATGGGAGGCAGCTGACCTTTGGAAGAACAAACTTTTCCTTTAACATTATCCACTGTTTTAAACAATAGTTTCAGCCTGAAAAAATTAAAGATATACTATGTAAAATATGTTCTTTTACAGATATTTGTATATTTACCTCAAGAAAAACACCTCAAGCCTTAGATGACAATTATTCTTAAAAACAATGCAAATGAAATGTGCTCAGCAAACACTGGCCCATCTAGCTTAACAAATATGAACTATCTTCTCGATAGAATACAGTTCATGCCAGTGTTTTCTTAAACTCCTTTCACGTTACCAAAATGTTAAAAGTGACTTTAATAAGATATTTATAATATTTTTTATTGTTAAAATTTATTTCACAGGAAAAGAAGTACATGGTCAAATATGGTTTAGTTTTTAAGCTGGAGTACCTTGTGGTGCCTCACTTATTCTAATACATATTAAGAAGTTCTAGTTTGGGGATAGATTATACAATCATTTTGAAAACTATTCAACAATACAGAATACAGCAAGTGTGAAAGCTTTGTCATCTTTTATAATGAGCCTGAATTATTACATTTAAAACTAGAAAAAAATAATCATATTATTAAAAGTAATTTTAAACTATGTCAAAACATCTTATCAGTAGATGAGGAAACTAAAGTTTGAGTTTCAAAAATAATCAGTATATATTTCTTACCAATAGTGTCTAGATCAAAGTTAAGAGGCTATGTTTGAGGAACAGGGAAATTTTTTTTCTCTTTTTTAAAAAATTTAATTTAATTTAATTTTAACATCTTTATTGGAGTATAATTGCTTTACAATGGTGTGTTAGTTTCTGCTTTATAACAAAGTGAATCAGTTATACATATACATATATCCCCATATCTCTTCCGTCTTGTGTCTCCCTCCCTCCCACCCTCCCTATCCCACCCCCCTCGGTGGTCACAAAGCACCGAGCAAGTCCATTCTCTAGTAGGTCTGTGTCTTTGTTCCCATCTTGCCCCTAGGTTCTTCACGACCATTTTTTTTTTTTTTTTTTTTTAAGAGAGGAACGGGGAATTTTTAAGCAATGGAGAAATTTTACTCAAGTGTAAGAACCTACATGCCTCCACGATCTTAAAAGAAAAGATTTCTGGCCATATTTTCTAGGCAAAAAAGAACTTCTCTGTTCTTTGCATGTCACATTGTCCCATGCTTTCTTCTGGTTCCCACTCTCATTGCAACTGCCATGCTGGTCCCCAAAGGAAAGGTTAATTTGAAAAAGAATTCGGATGCCTGAATGTGTTGTTTGTTCCCAGCTCCCTCTATCATATCACTTTCATTTTAATAAGAGAATACAGTGTCTTTGTTGAGAACCCAGAAGCCTGCAGTGTGCTTTGGCAGTGCCAGGATAAACTTGAGGAAGCCCTCTAAATAATTCCAAAACTCTTTGTAATACAGTACTGAGTGGGACTTTCTTGCTCCTCCAGAACTGATGGCTGGGACCCAAAGCTGGGGGACCGAGGGGCATTAAGAATCCCATATTATATAAAGAGAGTTCTCCATAAATGAGGCCACAAACCTCTCTTGAGAAGGAACTAGCCTTTCCATTCTCAGCCATCATCTCAAGTTCCCACTTCCAGAACCCATTTATAAAAGAAGAATAGAGAAGGGAGAGGGAATCCTTGTCGTATGTCTTTTGCCAAAAGAATTAGGGGGAAGGGAGTACCTCTTTTGCATCCCCAAAGCAAGGGAGAGGGGCTTCTAGATTCTTCCAGAGAAAATGTGAGCAGCTCATCCTCTTTCTGGAGAACCAATAGCCAGCAGCCTGGCCCACCTGCCTCTGCATGTGAGAAAGGGAGGTGGCAGAGCTGGACTGGGAGGCAGAGCAGCAGCTGTGCACCCACTGTGACCCTGGCAGGGACTCCTGGGCTTGCTGACTGCCCAGGGCACCCCCAGAACCAGGCTTACCTCACCTCGCCGGCATCGCACCAAGAGGCCCTGAGGTGTTCGTGCCTGCCGCCTCTGAGCAGCCGTGGGCTGTGCCAGAGGACATGCCAGAGGAACTATGCAAGGGGGGCTGGTCACGGGGCCCGGCAGCAGATTCACACAAGGCCCTGCGGCCTGTAAGTGTTGGAGCAGGGGCAACAAGCACCACAGCCAGCAGCGAAGTCAAGAGACACTTGCCCTTCGTTGTCTGAACAAACCCCTTCCCAGTCTCAATACAAGTGCTGGGCAGAGGAATGGTAAAGAAAGTGCCATATATCCATGCAACGGAATACTAGTCAACCTTTACAGTGAAGGGAATTCTGTACCATGGGACAACGTGGATGAATCCGCATGAGGACATTGTGTTCAGCTGGACACAGAAGGACGACACTTGTAAAAGGTATCTAAAATAGTCAAATTCCAAATCCCAGACCGGAATAGTGGTGCACAGGGGCTGGGGAGGGGGAATGGAGCATTATTAGTCAACAGGTATAAAGTTTCAGTTAAGCAAGATGAAAAGACTGCAGAGACCTGCTGGACAGCATGGTCCCCAGGGTCTGCAATACTGGAGTATACACTTAAAACTTCCTAGGAGGCTGGATCTCATGATGTGTTCTTGCTACAATTAAAAATGTTATAGGGCTTCCCTGGTGGCGCAGTGGTTGAGAGTCCGCCTGCCGATGCAGGGGACATGGGTTCGTGCCCCAGTCTGGGAAGATCCCACATGCTGCGGAGCGGCTGGGCCCGTGAGCCATGGCCGCTGGGCCTGCGTGTCCGGAGCCTGTGCTCCGCAGCGGGAGAGGCCACAGCAGTGAGAGGCCCGCGTACTGCAAAAAAAAAAAAAAAAAAAAGTTATAAAAAAGGAATTGGGGTTGCGGGGCACATATCTCATGACCCCTGTTATGGGCTGAATAGTTAGTGACACTCTAAAATTCATGTTGAAATGCTAACCCCCAGGACCTCAAAATGTCACTGTGTTTGGAGATAGGGTATACCCTTTTGGGTATTTACTTGTGTGTTTGTTTTTCCTATGACACCCGTGCACATGATATTATAAATGTATACATTTGTATATCTTTTCTCATGTCGTCAGTTTATTTTGTAGACCCTGTAGTGGAACCTAGGAGGGTAGAGGGAAAGTCGTCCCCTACAAGTCTTCACAGAGATAATCAAATTAAAGTGAGGCCATTTGGGTGGACCCTAATCCAATATGGTGCTGAACTAATCCAAAGAGGAAATTTAGACCCAAAGATATATACAGAGGGAAGACCATGTGAGAACCCAGGGAGAAGATAGCCATCTACAAGCTGAGGAGAGCGGCCTCAGAAGAAACCAGTCCTGCTGAAACCCTTATGTCTGCCTTCTGGCTTGCAGATCTGAGACAATAAATGCCTGCCGTTGAGCCCCTGCCCCTACCAGTATGTGGTGCTTTTTTTTTTGCAAGTCTTGGCAGACCAGCACATCCTTCCTCCCCTGCACTGCCTGGTGTCAAGGTGGTTGGAAGAGGGACAGGCAGAGCATAAGCCCCTCAGCCCCAAGCCCTGGAGCTCACATCTCCCCTCTGTTAGGGGAAAGGTGGGGAGGATGACAATGGAGTGAGATCAAAATCACATATGAGATGGGAACTGGCAAGTGAATCCCATTAAAAATGACCAGAAAACTTAAAAGATGTTGAAAAAAGATTTAGCAAATACAGCCGAAAACCATGGAAAAATAGTTTTCACTGGAAAAACCACGTTAATACCCTCCACGATTTGAGACTGAAAAATAAGCCATAATAAGTAGTTATCTTAATACATCAAGCAAATGACAAAATAATGAAAGAGTGCAATTATTTGAGAGCTGTGGCATGTCCTTTAAGGCTGTCGCTATCCACAGACCTTGTCCTAATCCTGGGAGGGCTCAGGGCCATCAGGAGAATCCCCTGGCATTTCTTAGCCTGAGGCTTTCAGGGCATAGTAAGATTGGATTTGTTTAGTTTTTGTTTTGTTCTGTTTAATATATGCAGGATGCAGGCAGGCTCACCCTAGTTTGTTCTCAGGCTCCTATTATGGGGGTCATGACTCAGATGTTCTGGAGGGTGTGTGTGGCAGCCTGGGCTGGGTGGGGTGCTGATGTCTGTGTCTGACAGCCCTCACCTCCCTTCTTCTTTCTTCCTTGGTTTTCCTCATGCCCGCCATTAGCCTCCTGGATATCTTCCTCCTAGGAGGCCTCCCTCCCTGCTCTGTTTCTCCTTGATTAGTCTTAATAGGATATTATAAACGCAGTTCAGAGCTATCTTCCCTTCTGTCTTTACATAGTTGACTCTTTAATAATCTGTTGGTTTTTGTTTTTTGTTGTGTATTTTATCATCTCTACATAATTAGTCAACAGCTTTTGTTCATTCCATTACTAGGTTTTGGAACTCAACTGATTTCTTGTCAAATTGGTCAGTGGTTCTTGGTAGAAGAAAGTCTCTATTCTCTACCTTGTGTACGTTGACACATCCCTCAAAGTGTACAATCATATCTGCTAGGGACATTATAAGATATTGTTAATAATCTAGACAGTAGATGCTGACACTTCACCATCTACCCTCCAATAGAGCTCACACATTTATTTTCCTGAAAAGTTGCTGAAATGGTGATCGCGGATATAGGATGTAGCCAGTGGCTGGCGGGGTAATTTGTATCCTTTCAGAGGGAAACTATGTATCTCCTTCTGTTTGTGTTCCTGAGCAGGGTTCTCTGACCTAACTTTTTAATAGAATTTCTGCCAAGCTCAACTTGTTGGGAAGAGTGATTTACTATTCTAAGCATAAATGTTAGCAAATTGTGGGATGAAGCTACACTTTCATGACAGATGCCAAGAACATGTTTATAACATGAAGTCTCTCTGCTTGTCTCCACCCATCAAGGCCTCCAGGGAAAGCTACACTTTGTATCTGGAACCAATTTAACATCAAACATGGCCCGGAACTCTTACCTCTTAGTTTAGTCAGTTACTTTCTTCTTTCTAATAACATAAATCCATTATTATCCAAATTTAACAGCAAAATGAATTCTCAAGTGGTTATCTGAGGACTCTTAACTCCTAGAAATATAATTCTGTTCTAGCCAAATTTTAGGTCAAACAAAGTTCACTGTGTTAACAATGAAAAGAAACAAAGCAGGGAGGGGACGTCTATAATGGGATTGGGCTCAAGGACTTTTTTAATGAGTTCCTGTTCATGGTTATAATGTAGTGGGGAAATATATAAGGTCCAGGACAATTAATGAATTTGTTGACGTTACAAAAGGAAAAATTCTTTTGTGAACACATATATTTTTAAAGAAACAGATATTCGAAGCTTTTTACTTGCTGGGTTTTGTTTTGTTTTGTTTTTTTTTTAATAGAAAAGAATTTTAGGATACAAAAGGGAGAAAACAGAAAATTTACATTATTCTATTTCTTTTTAAGAATTTCCTTAGACATACAGGCAGATCAACACTCATTCTTCTCCCTCCCCCTTTTGAGTTTTTATCTGGTTCTTTATTTTCCCACCACACAAGTTTACTCTGTGCCACAGAATAAAATATACTTAACCATGGTCTTCCTGCTAACAGTTTGGAATTTAGCTCTTCCCCTTCTGAACATAAATGTGGATTCTTAAGAATGATAAACTGATTTGGAGGGAGAATTTATTGATAGTAAACAAAAGTGAACCTCACAATATGGGTTATCACCTTTGTATGTAGATGTCTAATAATTGGCTTCCAAGAGAGCAACCGCTCTTGTTATTCAATTATAAGTCTTCTGTGACTTGAATATGAAATCACAATCACACAGCAGCAAGCGGTTCTGGAAGTCGGCTAATGGTTTCCAGGCGGCATCTTAACAGACACATCAAGGGTGAGAAACTCATCTCTCTGGGCATAGAGTTTTTCCCACTTAAATCTTGTTTGGAATTTCTATATCCACAGCAAGAAGGTGTCGCTCTCCATTTCTGTTTACTTCCTACCCTAATACCAGCAGCCAAGAAAAACTAAGAGACAGCATTCTCACAGTTATTTATTTTAAAAAGCGTACTGTTCCCTAAAAGTGTCACCCTACCCCCTGCTTATTGTTTTGATGCTATTCTTTGTAGAGCCTTGAACAAACCACCCAGTTTGAGGCTCCTGCTGGAACTCAAATCTTTTGTCTGCCCCCTGCCACCACTCCATCCTTCAGGCTGGCTGAGGGTGATGTCATCAGACGCAGGGAACCCCGTTGCAGTAAGACTCTCTGAAGCATCCTTTGTTGGACACCCAGGCCCATGATTCACAAACTAAGGGAGATGTGATGACAGTGGCATTCTGGGGCTGATCCCACGTCCCCAGCTGAGCACAATTCCACAGACACGCCTCTGTGGGAGCCGAGCGGGAGCTGCACACATAAGACCCGTCTACCGGTTCCTGCCTGGTCTATCCCACAAGTGATACAGGAACCAGTATTACCACAGACAAATTTTTCCTCCCTGGACCACCCACCCCTGCACACTTGCCACACGCTGGCTGCAGGTCTGGAACTTTATCATCCTCTAGGGACAGTCTGTGTGGTACTGAGGTGTCCGAGCTCCTCCCCATGGCTGCCCTGGAGACCCTCACTCGGGTCGCCCTCCTGCGGTCGCTTGAATATTTTGTTATGAAAAAGGTTATCTGTGTCTTACAAATTCTCCTTATGTTAAGAAAGATACTTCTCTGAGACTTGCCGCTTAGCAGGACTCAGGAAAGAGAGAAACCTGCAGATTTGAGTGTGATAACTGCAAATGGAAATGGTTTTATTTCCCATGAACACAAGAAGTAATGACAGATCAAGTAATGACAGATCTCGAGAGACAGGTGTTAATAACCCTTAGTGAGGTACAGAGAGGCTACATGGCCTGCAGAGATTAAAGTTTCCCCCAGCTAGCTAACCCACTGCCGAAACACCCCAGTGATAAGACGACTAACAAAATCTTCAGACGTAAAAAGGATTTTTATTGTTTCTCATTATGATTGTTTTCGTTTTTATTCTTTCAACTGGAAAATTATTCCCATTGAAAATTTTCAATCATTACTCATAAAAAGATGTTTAGCAAGGACCGTCCAGTACTTGGAAGTTGTGAAAATCTACTTGTGCTCTCAAAACATCTGCAGTCCCCAGTGGAGTTCTGGCTCTGTCTACTACACTTGCCTTCCAGCAAAAACACAGGAGAAGGGCGATTTCCCATCGGCACTGTCGTGCAGACTGTAATCTTGGGAAGAAATGAGTAAACACATTACTGAGCAGCAGCATGAAAGAAGACACACAGTTGCCTGGTTGTTTCAGTAAAGACATAGGGAATTAGTTGACTGTGTTCACGTAGATTTGGGTTTATACACCTGCTACACACACACACACACACACACACACACACTCACACACACTCTACACACTATGCAAGCTATGTAGCCCAAAACTACACTGGCTCTAACCCTTGGATCAGTAGATATAAACTAGCCAAGCAAAAGTACACTTTAAACTTCATAATAATCATGGTCACTACATGCATATACAATAAACTTCCCATTAATTTGTTGGAACTAGTGGAGCTAAAGGGAAGTCAATATTTATCGAGCTTGTTTTGTATCAGGCACAAAATTTATCTCTTAGTCTTTTAGCCAACACATGCGCACAAATATCTTTAAGAATAAAGCTACTATCTGTTTTTATAGAGGAACAGTGTCGGATTCAAAGAAGTGAGTAACGTATCAGGGTCGTGTAGATTCATATAAATATATATTTTTATTATACGGGCATAGTTCAATATCATAACATTGATGAGATGGACAGATCAGCGGACTGAATTCACATGTTTTATATGGCATAGGACTGACCACATTCTGCTTTGGTACAGTGACTATCCAAGTTTCCATTCTTTATAATTTATCCATCAGTACATTAGGTAGAAAAAGTCAATTTAATAAAACCATATTTCATGTTCAATGTCATATTTAAAATACTACATTTTCTAAATGTTTTACTATAACTACATATTAATTTTATAATTTTAAAATATTTTACAATATTTTAAAAACTTGAGTAATGGGTATTAATTTATGTCTGTTAATTTTACATCTATTACATAATAAGGTGTTTCTGCAGTTAACTCATTTTATAACCTTCTACTTGGAAAATCCTAACTTTACCATATGATGAAGGTGAAGCTGTTATCTTATTATCCTCGTGGAAGAATAACAAAAGAGTATTAAAAATGACCAATTGTAAGTTGAGACCATATGTGTCTGGTTACCCTTTCAATAATCTATCCTGACAAATGATTGCTATTGATTTCATCAGTTGGTTTTGTATGCTATGACCAAAGTCAATTAAGGCTTCAGAACTTCGACAAACAATAAAACTGTTGGTAAAACAGCATTGGAAGAGAGAACTGTCAATATTATAGACTTTACATATACTAACAGATTAAATTACTAAAAAGGAGAGTGCTTAAAGGATATCTGAAGTATGTATTGTGGTAAAACTGGGAATCCATAATAAAGGAAGGGAAATCTGTGAGAGGCAACAGTGCCTACATGGCCAGGGTCCTGTCTGGGCTCGCCTAGGATCTGGGACCCGTAATGGTATAAAGCACGTCATCTTAACCTTTTCTGTCACTTCTTTTTTCCTCATCTCCCTTCTCCTGGACCATCATCTTGCAACCTGGTTCTTCTTCTCAGTAAAATGACCCAGGGATCTAAACATCTTGCAGTGTAACAGGAGAGGATACATTTACTGAGGACCATGTTTCTGGCAAGCATTTCTATATATCATCCTATTTAGCAACAAAACAGATTTGTGATATTGTAATAACCTCCCCACTTTACACACGAAACAGTGAAGGATCACTGACTTATAAAGATCTTCCAAATGGTGAAATGTTTCATAGTACAATTTCAGAAATATCCCATTTGTTAATTATGAACACTGATTTCATCAGAAAAGTCTTTGCATGTCGGGAAACTCTCAAGTTCATGGTACCATATACACATTTTCCGATATTTTAATTTTCACATGAAAGCTCTAATTTTGTCACTGGCCACAAATACCATCGATTGTCCTTCTTGAAGTGACAGGCTCATTTCTTTCACTCTCGAGACCATGTCTATCAAACACCCACGTCAAGCAGCCATGCTTTGGTCTCTTTGTTCTGGCATGGCCTGGGAAAGTGGCTGCTTGAGCATGCAGCTAGCTGGGTGGGACAGCTTTTTCTAGACACAGCTGCTCTGTGTGTCCCTCTCATTTTTAATTCCAAAGTAATGAAAATAACGTGCTCAAGAATGAAGATTAATAAAATTAACATTTTGTCCTGCTTCCTCAGGGACCTTCTTAAATGCACCTGGCTTGTCTTCCTTTCTCTGAGTGCATGCCAGTGGAGAATATGGTGACCACCAACAGTCTGGTGCCACTGTCTTGATTTTATTCACCATTGCTTTTGAATTTTAGTGAAAAGCTATGAAAACACTGTGGCAGGTATTCAGTGTCTGGTTTTTTAATGAATAAATGAATGAATGAATATAAAATACTTGAGTTGCTATCAGGCATCAAGGAAAAAGTCTATTTATAAATGGCAAAAATACACAAAGTGAAATACTTTGTGTATTTGGAAGTTGTTATATCTAGTCCATTCTACCTTCTTTCAACCATATTCAGGAAATATCTGGAATCAAAAGTACAAGATTTAGTGCTTTTTATTTGCATTATATGTGTTCCCTGACCTCCCCCCCACCACTGTACACTTGCCCATGTGGGTTGCAGTATTTGTCCTGCGTATTCCATGACTCGTTTTGAGCATCGAGTGAATTCAGAGCCATGAAGGAACTCTTGCAACATCATTCGGGACCCACTTATTGAATGCAAAACATTGTGTGATCGTAAACAATGGTGATAATAAAGAATAAAGTTCAAATTATGGGGCTGGAGAAAAGGACTTATGAAAGATAAGGCACTTGGGGCTTCCCTGGTGATGCAGTGGTTGAGAGTCTGCCTGCCGATGCAGGGGACACGGGTTTGTGCCCCGGTCCGGGAAGATCCCACATGCCGCGGAGCGGCTGGGCCCGTGAGCCATGGCCGCTGGGCCTGCGCGTCCGGAGCCTGTGCTCGGCAGCGGGAGAGGCCACAACAGTGAGAGGCCCATGTACCGCAAAAAAAAAAAAAAAAAAAAAATCGCCCCCCCAAAAAACAAACAAAAAGATAAGGCACTTGAAATGTGGTTAAGAAATGAAACTAGAAAAGTCAAGGAGACATGATTGTAGAGCATGTTGAGCAGTACCGTGGGATGTAGCTTTTATGGGTGATTACACACGTGGGTGCTGTTAGTCAAGGGATGGCAGACTGAAGCAACCTAGGCATATTTTCTGGCATTTGATGTGGCAAATCATGGAGAAATGATAATATGATCTTGATGTTTCCTCGGGTTGTACTGTGGATGATGGATTAGGGACATTTGACAGAGACAATTAAAGAAAATATGTTCCATATCTAAGAGGGTGAAGGCATGAGTAAATGGGAAAAAAGGAATTTTAACTTAGGCAGAAAATTATTATTGTGGACCACTGAAAAAAAGAAATACTACTGTAATATCCTTTCTAGCTGATATTATAACCAGGACCTTCAGGGTATTGGACTTCCGGGGCTGCTCTATACACATCTGGACACAGATCTGATGGTTTCTTTTTCGGTTGGGAAGTAGAATATGCAGAAGTAACAGTTAATGGTCACAGGAAGCAGATTTTCCCAGGAGACAAGTGGAAATTCTGTATCTTCCTCAGCAAATACCTCAGTTTATTCACTAGCAAGTGGAAGTGCATTCCATTCCTGTTCTAAACTCCTGCAAATAACAGCAACAGTCATTTCAAGATGTAAGGCTTCATACTGCGGGATCTTAATTCAGGCTTGTTGTCAGCCTGATGTGTTCTCTCCCTGGATTGAGAGCTCTCTTGATTAGCATAGCACTTCACAGCGTGTCTTCAGATTCAGATCACTGTCAGCTTCAGAATAATTGTAGCAGCTATTTTTAAAATGCTGTAATTAAAAATAGTCTTGCGATAGGACTGCTGATTGTCCCAATGCTTTTCCCTTTTAGACATTCATCAGTATTGCTGTTTAGATTACATATATAGTGCATTCATGATTGTGATATTTAAAGCATCTAATGTGTATTAATTGGCATGGATCAGGCACTGGGCTGAAGACTTTAAAGCTAATGTCATACAATGTTGATATCCACATAAACCCTAGGAGGTTGCAGTTGAGAAAACTGGATACGTAGAAGTTAGACAACTTACCAAGTAAGTAACTTGCCATAGTAAGTGATGGGGCTGGAACTACACTTTGTCTTGATTCCAGCAACCATGTGTGCTGTTCTTGAGAGGGTATTTCAGCTGTTTGTAACAGGCACGTGTGCAAAATGCAGATGAAGAAGTAGTTACATCTTAAGAACATGGCACACATCTTTTGATATTATTTTACATAAAGTTAAGTAACTACACTTACATTTATTCAGTGAATTAGATTAGTATTGTTCATAATAAAAAGAGAATATTTAGACAGTTGTTGAGGACCTACTATGTACCAGGCACTGTGGGAAGTGACTGTTCCGTTTTTCATCTCACTTAACACATGTGCAGTAGAAATATTCTCAATGTTTTGTAAATAAGAAAATCTATGATCAGCTGCTCATAGCACAGCCAGGATTTGAACTCAGATGGTGTGACACCAAGTCTCTGTCATGAAATGATATTAGTAGAAGACATTTTAGGAACTGATTTCATTCTAGTGAAATTGTGAGATGAGTGCATTTCACACCGCATTTTGTTTAAACACACCCTTCCCTAATTTATGGCCCCCAAATAGCCCATTGATCCAGGTATTCTGCAATTCCTGTGGCCAGAACGTTGGGATGTGATCCCAGTTCGTCAATTAGACACTCCATAACTATAATTAGATTCATGACCAGCATGACAAGAAGAGTGAAACTTGCTGAAGCCCTGAGGGTGGTGTGGGGACAATGACAGATTGTTCCAGCCCCATGGCCCACCAGCGTCCCCTGTCCCTGTCACTTCCAGCCTGTCCACCAATTCTTAGGTCTTCCCTACATCCTTCCAACAAAATGTCTTGTTGAAATTAACCAGAATGGCAGGCAGAATTCTAAAGACACCCCACCCACTGATTCCTGACTGCTGGTCATTTAGTCAAACACTATTCAGGGTCTGCTGTGGGGGATTTTGCAGGTATAGAAAAGCCCCAAGTCAGTTACCTAAAGATACAGAGAGTGTGAATGTGGGCATGGCCTAATGACAAGAGCCTTTCAAGAGCAGAGAGTTTCATCTGGCTGGTAGCAGAAGTGGAGACAAGATTTAAATCACAGGAGGACTCACTGGCACAAAACCAGACACATAGATCAATGGACAGAATAGAGAGCCCAGAAATAAACCTGCGCACATATGGTCAATTAATCTATGACAAAGCAGGCAAGAATATGCAGTGGAGAAAAGACAGTCTCTTCAGTAAGTGGCACTGAGAAAACTGGACAGCTACATGTAAAAGAAGGAGATTAGAACATTTCCTCACAGCATATACAAAAATAAACTAAAAATGATTTAAAGACCTAAATGTAAGACCTGAAACCATAAAATTCCTAGAAGAGAACATAGGCAGAACACTCTTTGACATAAATCACAGCAATATTTTTTTATTTGTCTCCAAAGGCAAAAGAAATAAAAGCAAAAATAAACAAATGGGACCTAATTAAACCTAAAAGCTTTTGCACAGCAAAGGAACCATTGACAAGATGAAAAGACAGCCTACAGAATGGGAGAAAACATTTGCAAATGATATGATGGACAAGGAGTTGATATCCAAAATATACAAATGGCTCATACAACTCAATATCAAAAAAACAAACAGCCCAATCAAAAAATGGGCAGAAGACCTGAATAGACATTTTTCTAAAGAAGACATACATACAGATGGCTAACAGCCACATGAAAAGGTGCTCAGCATCATGATAATTATTAGATAAATGCAAATCAAAACCAAAATAAGATATCACCTCACACCTGTAGGAATGGCTATCATCAAAAAGCCTACAAATAACAAATGTTGGTGAGGATGTGGAGAAAAGGAAACACTTGTGCACTGTTGGTGAGAATGTAAATTGGTGCAGCCACTATGGAAAACAGTATGGAGATTCCTCAAAAAACTAAAAATAGAACTACCATGTGACCCAGCAATTCCACTCCTGCATATATTTCCTGAAAAAATGAAAACACTAATTTGAAAAGATATATTCACCCCAATATTCATACTATTTACAAGAGCCAAGACATGGAAGCAGCCCAAGTGTCCAAGTTGCTTAAGAAGTTGCAGTATATATATACACACACACACACAATGGAATCTTACTCAGCTATAAAAAAGAATGAAATTCTACCATTTACAGCAATGTGGATGGACCTAGAGAATATTACTATGCCTAGTGAAATAAGTCAGACAGAGAAAGAGAAATACTGTATGATATCACTTATATGTAGAATCTAAAAAATAATACAAATGAATGTATATAGCAAAACAAAAATAGACTCACAGATATAGAAAACAAACTAGTGGTTACCAGTGAGGTGGGGAGGGGAAAGATAGGGGTATGGAATTAACAGATACAAACCATCACATATAAAATAAATAAGCTACAAGATATATTGTACAGTACAGGGAATTATAGGCATTATTTTTAATAACTTTCAATGGAATATAATCTGTAAAATATTGAGTCACTATGCTCTACACCTGAAACTAACATAATATTATAAATCAACTATACTTCAAAAAAAAAAAAAAGAAGAGCTGACTGGATCCCCTTCCTTTTCTACAGCAAATCTCCCAAAGGACAAGTTCTATTGCTCCTCCTTTGTCAGTGCACTGAGACCTCATTTCTAGAACCATCTTCATCGTCTGTAAAATACACACCATGTAGGGTCGGCTGCACACTTTCAGAATTGAAGTACTCATTTCCTAAAGCATCAACAGTTTATCAATGAGGAAGCCAACTGGGAAGGTCTGAAGTCTTTTTAAGGCCAGGATACATGGGACATAGTAGGGATTCTTTTATGGAGTTCTGAGCATTTCAACAATGTGCTGCAAATGACCCGTGTTCTTCGGGGGAAAAGGGAAAGAGAGATTAACAGCTAAGTTTAATGCCCATTATACGTCTGAAGTAAGCACTCCTCACAATAACCCTCTGAAGTAGAAAAATAATTTCATCCAATTGACAGTTGAGGAAAATTAAACAAGTCAATACTAAGGGTCTCACTGGGCACCCAATGATGGGTAGTACCTCACAGTTGTGAACTAGGCTTCAAAGTGCACATCTTGATTTTGCTTAAGATACGCTTTGCATTTTATTCACCAGAACATAAAAAGTTATTGTTAAGTATTACATATCAACAAGTGAAGTACTATGAGGTTTTCAGGAGGAAAGCAAAGAATGAGAAATAGGAATCTCTTCCCTTTGGTTAAAATGATAAGCGGTGGCACTATTCGTAGAACTTGGTCTCTGTTGCTTTTCTTGTGGGATACCTTCCTCTTCTCTGAGAGGAATGGAATGATTGAGGAACTGGACAAAATGCTCTCTTACGGGCTTCAGCTACAGTTCTAAATTTCCAAGAAAGTAATCAGCAAAAATTAGGTAGTAACATTGACAAAGGCTTCACCAGGCCCCCTCACAGTGTCATTCATTCTTTTGGTGCTATTTCTTATACCATACATCAGTTCTGCTGTTAGCAGTGCCCTGAATTCCAAGTAGATTAGAGAAGTACATTATGTACAGTTTTGCTTTATATACTCAATACATTATTTACACTTCTATTTTCAGAACATAAATTATTTGCATTTTGCTACACTCTTTCATCTACACTAAAAATACTCACAGACTCAAGTGTCCTCAAGGAAGCAAGGAGTCTTCTTCAGGGTATAAGGAACATTAAGAACCACTTTACTCCTTTCTGGACGTCTGCACAGAAATGTTCTTTTACCTTACATTGATTCAAAAACATGCCCTGTCTCTTTCAATACCCGCATCTTCAAAACAAAGGATTTCTTTAAATCTTGGTGCAGTCCCTCCCCACTGTGCTGTCTGCAACTCAACCTAAAGACCACACTGAGAAGAATGGTTTCCAGGGAATCAGAGGAGAATAGGATTAAATTTTAATTATTTGTGTCTTCATTACTTGCATACTTATTCACTCAACAGGTGGTCGCAAATACTAAAATCCAGGGACAGAGTCACGAAAAAGCAGATCTAATCCTGGTCCTCATGGAATTTATATCCTATCAGTGAAGACAAGTTTCTTGACAGCTAAATACACATCTACTTGCTTTTGATTGCTGTTAGGTTTTCTAGGAAGATAATGTGTCCCCCATGAATGTATATCAGGAAGGATGGGGCTGGAATGTTGTTGACAATGAGTCAAAAATGAGACAATTGATCTGAAATCTGAAATAAGAGGAAATATTTACTGGGAGAAGGTAAAAACATGGAAGAATGGGAGGGCTGTGCTCCAGATTGGAGAAATCGCTTGTATAAGGCTGTAAAGGCTAGAAATGCACAGTGTTCAAAGGAAAGAAAAGAATTATTTTTGGTGGTCTGCTGTGGAATGAATATATGTGTCCTTCCAAAATGCATTTGTTGACGCCTAACCTCCAATGTGATGGTGTTAGGGGGTGGGGCCTTTGGGAAGTGATGAGATCTTGAGGGTGGATCCCCCATGATGGCATCAGTGCCCTTATAAAAGGGACCCTGAGTGCTCCCTCACTCTTTACTCCATGTGAGGACACAGGGAGAAGTCCGTTTATAGCCAGGAAGCGGGTCCTCACCAGACATTGAATCTGCCAGTGCCTTGATCTTGGACTCAGAAACAGAGAGGAAACAGCTGGCAGTAGGTAAGGCAGGCCTAGAATACTCAGTTCTGGGTTTTTTGTCGTTGTCTAGCAAGAAAGGAATACTTACTGAGTTATCTCTAGAGAGGGGCATGGTTTGATTTTTGCTTTATAACGCTCACTGTGGTTGTAAATGGGGAGGGGTTAATGGGGGGCCTGCGTGAACGCAGGGGTGTATGTTAGGAGGTGATTGAGGTGGTGCATGTGAGAGAGGTGGCTCAAATGATGGTGGACAGATTTGGACATCACTGATGAGATAAAACTGACACGACTTGGTGAGCAAATGTACAGGGGTGAGGATACGGGACTTGTCAGGTGTGGCTCCCACATATTTGGATTGTTGAACTGAGTTGAGTGAGTGTTGGTGCCAATCACCAGAGAAGGACTGGACGTGAGGAGAGGTGGAGGGAAGAGCTAGTGAGCTTTGGACAAGATGAGTCTGATGTGCTTATGAAAATGTATCAGGCAAAATGAGCCCACAACAGTGGAATTAGAGTAGTTGATACTGTTTGAATGTCAACCAAATAAGAAGATACTTCATAGATCTATGAACTCGCATCAGTGAAACATCCTTTGCCCATGTTGTCAATAAATGGTAAAAAGTAAGCCTGGGGATAAGCCCAATAACTTTCTTAATGTTCTTTTCATTTTTCATTCAATGAATCTGGATGCTCAAATTAGTTGTTTTTTAACAACACTCCTAATGTAAATTATTCTTTTTAAATAAAAGAGGATAAAAAGTCAATTTCATAAATTGTCCTTTGAGGGAGTAGAATCCTGTTACAGATAGAATTATGTCCCCAAAAATGATGTGTTGAAGTCCTAGCTCCCTATCCCTGTGAATGTGACCTTATTTGGAAATAGAGGTCACAGATGTGATCGAGTTAAGATGAGGTCATTAGGGTGGGCCCTAAAGCAATATGACCTGTGCCCTTATAAAAAGGGAGGTGCCACAGAAGACAGTGACACAGGGGGGAACTTCCTGTGATGACAGAAGCCAGGACTGATGACACTGCTGGAGGTTAGAACGAGGCATGGAGGGCGTCTACCCAGCGTCCCAGAGGAAGCACGACCCTAGCAACACCTTGATTTTGGATTTCTTTTGACAGAATAAACTTCTGTTGGGTTAAGTCACCCAATTTGTGGTAATTTATTACACCAGCTGTAGGAAACAAATACAAACTCTGTCAGTGTTACAAGGGATTTTAGCTTCAGAGTCTTTACTTCAGCAAACTCAGAAAGGCATCATGAAAGCAAAGAAAAAAACAAAGCATAGCTCAGTGAAGTCTCGGAAAAGAAATACTGAAAAATATAAGACTACACAGCTCCATTCCTGAGACTGTAATCAAGCCAGGCCGAAGACCTGCCATCTGTGAATTTTCCCGTATCCTCCCTGTTCAAGTCAGGGAAATCCTCAGAAAAAGAAGATATTTTAAAAATGCCAAAGTCTTAATTGACATCCTTTGGAAGCAGCATCTGAAGGCTTCAGAACACAGAGTGACTGAATGAAGACTGAGCCATCTATTTAACTCCAGTGATTGCCCTGCTAAAGAAAAGTGTCCCTGGTAAGGGAGTTGTATCAGTTCAGTGAAATAGTCAAATATCTTTGAGAGAGTCAGTGCCATTTTAACAAGATTGTAATTTTCACTTAAGTAGAATAGACACATTTTTATTTTAAAGAATAGGTGAAAGTTGATCTTTGGAAGAGTATCCTGTTTATCCTTAAAATGTTCACACAACTATTAACTACACATAATGAGCTATTTGATAGCCAACTGTTTCTCTTGGACTAAAGGTTAGTATATGAATGAAAGAAAGATCATGAGAACTCTGTCTCTGTCTCAAAAGGCACCAGACTGTGTTTCCTGTTAGGTGTTAAATCGTTCCATTTAAAATAAACTAAATATAGCTATTACTAAAGACAAGAATGGCACCGGGAACACTTATTATCACAATCATTCCCTGAACCAAATCACAGTTGCGGCTATTGTCGTGCTTTAGATTCCTGACTACTTGTGTGAAACTAAGCCCAGTTCTTCCAGCAAAAAGCTCTTTCTAGGAGGGATGTGCTGTCTCTTTAACACTTCTCCATTCTACTATCTTCATTTATTATTTATTAAGTGTAAAATTTAGCAGGGTGACCTGAACCAAAACGTGCAATTCATTCGCATGAAAGTAGGCTCCTTTATAACTTTATTCCTTCTTAGAAAATTATAGGAAGCAAAAAAAAGAAGAAAAAAAAAAGAAAATCCCTTAGAAACGAAGTAGCTGACACGTCACATTTATTAGAGCTGTGAAGCTCTTCAAAGTAGATGACTTACAATTTTTCATCCTCAACAATGGTTTCTGCCAGAATGCTGCTAGACTTGGGAAGGATGATTAACCGACCAGACGGTCACATTTAATGGCAGTGTGCTACTAATTCATTCCAAAATAAGTTCAGATTTGCCAGCAAGAGGAAAGAACTCAACAAAAAGACATTTTTCAAGATGTCTTTTTTTCTAACTAAAATCATCCATTTTCAATATAAGTCCAAAAGCTCATACGAAGACTAAATATGTCCTCAAAGGTCTCTAAGTACAAAGGCTGACGTATTGTAATAAAGACATAAGTGTTTTGCCGAGAGCCTACAATACTTTCAAATATAAGACTGCATCCTCATCCAAATTGATACAACAGGTGAGCTAAAGCAAGTAAAAAATCGTTAAAATGTGTAATTACTCCTCATTTTAATAGATGGTTCATACTTTGTAGTTTAAAAGGAGAAACAGAGGAAAATAATTAAAACCGCAACAATTGTGTTAACATGCAACCGTTGAAATACTCTTGGTACTGGACAGCTGATAGTCTGTTCTAAAACACAGACTGTGATAATAGGACAGATTGTTCTAATGGTAATGCTGAAGTGGCTCTATTGACCTCAGGAAAAAGCATTTAATCACAGTGTTTGGCAAATGAGGCTGCTGTAAGGTCAGTTCTAGAAGAAGCAAGTCAGCAACAAGGTTGTTGGGGAAACGTCCTGATATGTGAATACACCCTATTTCCAAACCACATGGCCTTATAGCTTAGAACAGTCAAGATGTCAAGCTGGCAAGAACAAATATTTGCTCTTGCTGTACAGTAGAAACTAACACAACATTGTAAAACAACTATATTCCAATAAAAATTAATTTTAAAAAAACATAGTGGGAAAAAAAAACTCATAGATGGAGGCAATATCATCAAAATGATAGGCTTTAATTAGATGTGGGCAATTAAGAGTGCTAGAGTAAAGTTAATTTTAAATTAGATTAATGGTTCCAGTTTTGGCAAAGACTGAATAACAGGGACCAGATTTACCATCCTTTATGAAACATCTAAAAAACTGAACAGAATATAGGCACACCAGGCATCAGGAAATGAAGGAAAGGGACCCCTGAAAGAGGGAAATGAATAAGGTGAGACCTCTGATTGCCCTCGTTTTCTCCACGGATGAGTGTCCAGGCCAAGTAAGTGCAAGGGAGGAGGATCCAGGCAGACTGCAGTGATTTCCCTGGGGGGAGACAGAGCTGAAACTCCAGGGAGGCTGATGGGAGTCTGTGGGGCAGAGTAATGGAGTGGAAAGAGGGATCAACAGAGAGGTCAGGGGACCTGCAGGGGCCCCGCTGGAGCCTCCAGCTGAGCACCAATGAGCTGATGCCTGTGAGAAAACTACGCAAAAGGAGGAGAGGAAACAACCCTCAGGGCTAACACAGGGCCAGAACTAGTTTGTGTCCCAACAGCGAGAGTGGGAAACGTCATAATCCACGGGCATCAGATCGTTTTTAAAAGGTAGTTGCTTGGGCTTCCCTGGTGGCACAGTGGTTGGGAGTCCACCTGCCGATGCAGGGGACACGGGTTCGTGCCCTGGTCCGGGAGGATCCCACGTGCCGCGGAGCGACTGGGCCCATGAGCCATGGCCGCTGAGCCTGTGTGTCTGGAGCCTGTGCTCCGCAACGGGAGAGGCCACAGCAGTGAGAGGCCCGCGTACCACAAAAAAAAAAAAAAAATGTAGTTCCTCAATAGTGGAGCAAAATTACACTAGACTAAAGCCTGACTAACAGAGCTTAGAATAGGATCTGAAAAGAATCCAACTATTTCCATGTAACTTAATCTGAAATAGATGAAAACTGTTCTTCTTCATAGATAACATCATGATCATCTACATAGAAAATCCTAGGGGGGGGAGTTGGGAAGATGGCGGAAGAGTAAGACGCAGAGATCGCCTTCCTCCCCACGGATACACCAGAAATACATCTACACGTGGAACAACTCCTACAGAACACCTACTGAAGTCTGGCAGAAGACCTCAGACCTCCCAAAAGGCAAGAAACTCCCCACGTACCTGGGTAGGGCAAAAGAAAAAAAGAAAAAACAGAGACAAAAGAATAAGGACGGAACCTGCACCAGTGGGAGGGAGCTGTGAAGGAGGAAAAGTTTCCACACACTAGGAAGCCCCTCCGCGGGCGGAGACTGCGGGAGGCGGAGGGGGGAGCTTCGGTACCGCGGAGGAGAGCACAGCAACAGGGTGCGGAGGGCAAGGCGGGGAGATTCCCGCACAGAGGATCGGTGCCGACCGGCACTCACCAGCCCGAGAGGCTTGTCTGCTCACCCGCCGGGGCGGGCGGGGCTGCGAGCTGGGGCTCGGGTTTCGGTTTTGGACTGAGCGCAGGGAGAGGACTAGGGTTGGCGGCTTGAACATAGCCTGAAGGGGTTAGTGCACCACGACTAGCCGGGAGGGAGTTCGGGAAAAGCCTGCACCTGCCGAAGAGGCAAGAGACTTTTTCTTCCCTCTTTGTTTCCTGGTGCGCGAGGAGAGGGGTTTAAGAGCGCTGCTTAAAGGAACTCCAGAGACGGGCGCGAGCCGTGGCTAAAAGCGCGAACCCCAGAGACGGGCGCGAGCCGCGGCTAAAAGCGCGAACCCCAGAGACGGGCGCGAGCCGCGGCTGAAAGCGCGGACCCCAGAGACGGGCGGGAGACGCTGGGGCTGCTGCTGCCGCCACCAAGGGGCCTGTGTGCGAGCACAGGTCACTCTCCACACCCGTCTTCCGCGGAGCCTGTGCAGCCCGCCACTGCCAGGTTCCCGGGAACCAGGGACAACTTCCCCGGGAGAACGCACGGCGGGCCTCTGGCTGGTGCAACGTCACGCCAGCCTCTGCCGCAACGTCACGCCGCCTCTGACGCCGCAGGCCCGCCCCGCACGCAGTGCTCCTCCTTCCGCCCCCCACCCCCGGCCTGAGTGAGCCAGAGCCCCCGAATCAGCGGCTCCTTTAACCCTGTCCTGTCTGAGCAAAAAACAGACGCCCTCCAGCGACCTACACGCAGAGGCAGGGCCAAATCCAAAGCTGAGCTCCTGTGAGCTGTGAGAACAAAGAAGAGAAAGGGAAATCTCTCCCAGCAGCCTCAGAAGCAGCGGATTAAAGCTCCACAATCAACTTGATATACCCTGCATCTATGGAATACCTGAATAGACAAGGAATGATCCCAAATTGAAGAGGTGGAATTTAGGAGCGAGATCTATGATTTTTTTCCCTTTTCCTCTTTTTGTGAATGTGTACGTGTATGCTTCTGTGTGAGATCTTGTCTGTATACTCTTGCTTCCACCATTTGTCCTAGGGCTCTATCCGTCCATGGTTTTTTAAAAAAAATTTTTTTTTCTCAATAATTAATTTTATTTGTAATAACTTTATTATACTTTACCTTCGTTCTTTCTTTCTTTCTTTCCTTCCTTCCCTCCTTTAGACAACGAATCACCCCAAATTGAGGAGGTGGTCTCTGAGAGCAAGATTTATGATTTTTCCCCCTTTACCTCTTTTTGTGAAGGTGTATGTGTATGCTTCTGTGTAAGATTTTCTCTGTATAGCTTTGCTTCCAACATTTGTCCTAAGGTTCTATCCGTCCCTTTTTTTTTTTTTTTCTAAATATTTTTTAATTCAATAACTATATTATACTTTATTTTATTTTTACTGTATCTTCTTTCTTTCTGTCTTTTTTCCTTCTTTCCCTCTTTCCTTCCTTCCTTCCTCCCTCCCTCCCTCCCTCCCTCCCTCCTGTCTTTCCTTCTTTGCTTCTTTCTTCCTTCCTTCCTTTCCTCCTTTCCTTCTTTCTTTCCTCATACTTCTACTAATTCTCTCTACTTTTTCTCCCTTTTATTCTGAGCCGTGTGGATGAAAGGCTCTTGGTGCTCCAGCCAGGAGTCAGGGCTCTGCCTCTGAGGTAGGAGAGCCAACTTCAGGACACTGGTCAACAAGAGACCTCCCAGCTCCACATAATATTAAACGGCGGAAATCTCCCAGTGACCTCCATCTTAACACCAGCACCCAGCTTCACTCAACGACCAGCAATCCACAGTGCTGGACAACCTATGCCAAGCAACTAGCAAAACAGGAACACAACCCCACCCATTAGCAGAGAGGCTGCCTAAAATCATAATAAGGCCACAGACACCCCAAAACACACCACCAGACGTGAACCTGCCCACTAAAGAGACAAGATCCAGCCTCATCCACCACAACACAGGCACTAGTCCCCTCCACTAGGAAGCCTACACAACCCACTGAAACAACCATAGCCACTGGAGACAGACATCAAAAACAACGGGAACTACGAACGTGCAGCCTGCAAAAAGGAGACCCCAAACACAGTAAGATAAGCAAAATGAGAAGACAGAAAAACACACAGCAGATGAAGGAGCAAGATAAAAATGCACCAGACCTAACAAATGAAGAGGAAATAGGCAGTCTACCTGAAAAAGAATTCAGAATAATGATAGTAAGGATGATCCGAAATCTTGGAAGTAGAATGGACAAAATGCAAGAAACAGTTAACAAGGACCTAGAAGAAATAAAGATGAAACAAGCAACGATGAACAACGCAATAAATGAAATTAAAAATACTCTAGATGGGATCAATAACAGAATAACTGAGGCAGAAGAACGGATAAGTGACCTGGAAGATAAAATAGTGGAAATAACTACTGCAGAGCAGAATAAAGAAAAAAGAATGAAAAGAACTGAGGACAGTCTCAGAGACCTCTGGGACAACATTAAACGCACCAACATTCGAATTATAGGGGTTCCAGAAGAAGAAGAGAAAAAGAAAGGGACTGAGAAAATATTTGAAGAGATTATAGTTGAAAACTTCCCTAATATGGGAAAGGAAATAGTTAATCAAGTCCAGGAAGCACAGAGAGTCCCATACAGGATAAATCCAGGAAGAAATACACCAAGACACATATTAATCAAACTATCAAAAATTAAATACAAAGAAAAAATATTAACAGCAGCAAGGGAAAAACAACAAATAACACAAGGGAATCCCCATCAGGTTAACAGCTGATCTCTCAGCAGAAACCCTACAAGCCAGAAGGGAGTGGCAGGACATACTGAAAGTGATGAAGGAGAAAAACCTGCAACCAAGACTACTCTACCCAGCAAGGATCTCATTCAGATCTGATGGAGAAATTAAAACCTTTGCAGACAAGCAAAAGCTGAGAGAGTTCAGCACCACCAAACCAGCTTTACAACAAATGCTAAAGGAACTTCTCTAGACAAGGAACACAAGAGAAGGAAAAGACCTATAATAACGAACCCAAAACAATATAGAAAATGGGAATAGGAACATACATATTGATAATTACCTTAAATGTAAATGGACTAAATGCTCCCACCAAAAGACACAGATTGGCTGAATGGATACAAAAACAAGACCCTTATATATGCTGTCTACAAGAGACCCACTTCAGACCTAGAGACACATACAGACTGAAAATAAAGGGATGGGAAAAGATATTCCATGCAAATGGAAACCAAAAGAAAGCTGGAGTAGCAATTCTCATATCAGACAAAATAGACTTTAAAATAAGGACTATTACAAGAGACAAAGAAGGACACTACATAATGATCAAGGGATCGATCCAAGAAGAAGATATAACAATTGTAAATATTTATGCACCCAACATAGGAGCACCTCAATAGATAAGGCAAATACTAGCAGCCATAAAAGGGGAGATCGACAGTAACACATTCATAGTAGGGGACTTTAACACCCCACTTTCACCCATGGACAGATCATCCAAAATGAAAATAAATAAGGAAACACAAGCTTTAAATGATACATTAAACAAGATGGACTTAATTGATATTTATAGGACACTCCATCCAAAAACAACAGAATACACATTTTTCTCAAGTGCTCATGGAACATTCTCCAGGATAGATCATATCTTGGGTCACAAATCAAGCCTTGGTAAATTTAAGAAAATTGAAATTGTATCAAGTATCTTTTCTGACCACAACGCCATGAGACTAGATATCAATTACAGGAAAAGATCTGTAAAAAATACAAACACATGGAGGCTAAACAATACACTACTTAATAATGAAGTGATCACTGAAGAAATCAAAGAGGAAATAAAAAAAATACCTAGAAACAAATGACAATGGAGACACGACGACCCAAAACCTATGGGATGCAGCAAAAGCAATTCTAAGGGGGAAGTTTATAGCAATACAAGCCCACCTTAAGAAGCAGGAAACATCTCGAATAAACAACCTAACCTTGCACCTCAAGCAATTAGAGAAAGAAGAACAAAAAAACCCCAAAGCTAGCAGAAGGAAAGAAATCATAAAAATCAGATCAGAAATAAATGAAAAAGAAATGAAGGAAACGATAGCAAAGATCAATAAAACTAAAAGCTGGTTCTTTGAGAAGATAAACAAAATAGATAAACCACTAGCCAGACTCATCAAGAAAAAAAGGGAGAAGACTCAAATCAATAGAATTAGAAATGAAAAAGGAGAAGTAACAACTGACACTGCAGAAATAAAAAAAATCATGAGAGATTACTACAAGCAACTCTATGCCAATAAAATGGACAATCTGGAAGAAATGGACAAATTCTTAGAAATGCACAAACTGCCAAGACTGAATCAGGAAGAAATAGAAAATATGAACAGACCAATCACAAGCACTGAAATTGAAACTGTGATTAAAAATCTTCCAACAAACAAAAGCCCAGGACCAGATGGCTTCACAAGTGAATTCTATCAAACGTTTAGAGAAGAGCTAACACCTATCCTTCTCAAACTCTTCCAAAATGTAGCAGAGGGAGGAACACTCCCAAATTCCTTCTACGAGGCCACCATCACCTTGATACCAAAACCAGACAAGGATGTCACAAAGAAAGAAAACTACAGGCCAATATCACTGATGAACATAGATGCAAAAATCCTCAACAAAATACTAGCAAACAGAATCCAACAGCACATTAAAAGGATCATACACCATGATCAAGTGGGGTTTATTCCAGGAATGCAAGGATTCTTCAATATACGCAAATCTATCAATGTGATAAACCAAATTAACAAATTGAAGGAGAAAAACCATATGATCATCTCAATAGATGCAGAGAAAGCTTTCGACAAAATTCAACACCCATTTATGATAAAAACCCTGCAGAAAGTAGGCATAGAGGGAACTTTCCTCAACATAATAAAGGCCATATATGACAAGCCCACAGCAAACATCATCCTCAATGGTGAAAAACTGAAAGCATTTCCACTAAGATCAGGAACAAGACAAGGTTGCCCACTCTCACCACTCTTATTCAACATAGTTTTGGAAGTTTTAGCCACAGCAATCAGAGAAGAAAAGGAAATAAAAGGAATCCAAATCGGAAAAGAAGAAGTAAAGCTGTCACTGTTTGCAGATGACATGATACTATACATAGAGAATCCTAAAGATGCTACCAGAAAACTACTAGAGCTAATCAATGAATTTGGTAAAGTAGCAGGATACAAAGTTAATGCACAGAAATCTCTGGCATTCCTATATACTAATGATGAAAAATCTGAAAGTGAAATCAAGAAAACACTCCCATTTACCATTGCAACAAAAAGAATAAAATATCTAGGAATAAACCTACCTAAGGAGACGAAAGACCTGTATGCAGAAAATTATAAGACACTGATGAAAGAAATTAAAGATGATACAAATAGATGGAGAAATATACCATGTTCTTGGATGGGAAGAATCAACATTGTGAAAATGACTCTACTACCCAAAGCAATCTACAGATTCAATGCAATCCCTATCAAACTACCACTGGCATTTTTCACAGAACTAGAACAAAAAATTTCGCAATTTGTATGGAAACACAAAAGACCCCGAATAGCCAAAGCAATCTTGAGAACAAGAAAAGGAGCTGGAGGAATCAGGCTCCCTGACTTCAGACTATACTACAAAGCTACAGTAATCAAGACAGTATGGTACTGGCACAAAAACAGAAAGATAGATCAATGGAACAGGATAGAAAGCCCAGAGATAAACCCACGCACATATGGACACCTTATCTTTGATAAAGGTGGCAGGAATGTACAGTGGAGAAAGGACAGCCTCTTCAATAAATGGTGCTGGGAAAACTGGACAGGTACATGTAAAAGTATGAGATTAGATCACTCCCTAACACCATACACAAAAATAAGCTCAAAATGGATTAAAGACCTAAATGTAAGGCCAGAAACTATAAAACTCTTAGAGGAAAACATAGGCAGAACACTCTATGACATAAATCACAGCAAGATCCTTTCTGACCCACCTCCTAGAGTAATGGAAATAAAAACAAAAATAAACAAATGGGACCTAATGAAACTTCAAAGCTTTTGCACAGCAAAGGAAACCATAATCAAGACCAAAAGACAACCCTCAGAATGGGAGAAAATATTTGCAAATGAAGCAACTGACAAAGGATTAATCTCCAAAATTTACAAGCAGCTCATGCAGCTCAATAACAAAAAAACAAACAACCCAATCCAAAAATGGGCAGAAGACCTAAATAGACATTTCTCCAAAGAAGATATACAGAATGCCAACAAACACATGAAAGAATGCTCAACATCATTAATCATTAGAGAAATGCAAATCAAAACTACAATGAGATATCATCTCACACCAGTCAGAATGGCCATCATCAAAAAATCTAGAAACAATAAATGCTGGAGAGGGTGTGGAGAAAAGGGAACACTCTTGCACTGCTGGTGGGAATGTGAATTGGTTCAGCCACTATGGAGAACAGTATGGAGGTTCCTTAAAAAACTACAAATAGAATTACCATATGACCCAGCAATCCCACTACTGGGCATATACCCTGAGAAAACCAAAATTCAAAAAGAGTCATGTACCAAAATGTTCATTGCAGCTCTATTTACAATAGCCCGGAGATGGAAACAACCTAAGCGCCCATCATCGGATGAATGGATTAAGAAAATGTGGCACATATATACAATGGAATATTACTCAGCCTTAAAAAGAAATGAAATTGAGCTATTTGTAATGAGATGGATAGACCTAGAGTCTGTCATACAGAGTGAAGTAAGTCAGAAAGAAAAAGACAAATACCGTATGCTAACACATATATATGGAATTTAAGGGGAAAAAAAATGTCATGAAGAACCTAGGGGTAAGACAGGAATAAAGACGCAGACCTACTGGAGAACGGACTTGAGGATATGGGGAGGGGGAGGGGTGAGCTTTGACAGGGCGAGAGAGAGTCATGGACATATACACACTAACGTAGTAAGGTAGATAGCTAGGGGGAAGCAGCCGCAAGGCACAGGGATATTAGCTCGGTGCTTTGTGACAGCCTGGAGGGGTGGGATAGGGAGAGTGGGAGGGAGGGAGACGCAAGAGGGAAGACATATGGGAACATATGTATATGTATAACTGATTCACTTTGTTATAAAGCAGAAACTAACACACCATTGTAAAGCAATTATACCCCAATAAAGATGTTTAAAAAAAAAAAAAAAATCCTATGTAATCCACAACCACAAAAGCCAGAGGAACTAATAAATGAGTTTAGCAAGTTTTCAAGACACAACATTAATATATAAAAATCAATTGTACTTAAGAGCTAAAACTATAAAATTCTTAGAAAAAACAGGGCAAAATCTTCACAACATTAGATTTGACAGTGATCTCTTGGATATGACAATAAAGGCACATGCAACAAAAGAAAAAATAGACAAACTGTACTTCATAAAAATATATAACTTTTGTGCATCAAATGACAGTATCAACAGAGTGAAAATGCAACTCACAGAGTGGGAAGAATATTTGCAAATCATAAATCTGAAAAGGGCTTGATTTCCAGAATATATAGGGAAGTCCTAAACCTCAACAACCAAAAAACAAGCAATCCAATTCAAAAATCAGCAAAGGACTTAAATAGACATTTCTCCAAAGAAGATACACAAATGAGCACATGAGAAGATGCTCAGCGTCACTAATTACTGGG
Organism: Monodon monoceros; assembly: GCF_005190385.1. NCBI lineage: Eukaryota > Metazoa > Chordata > Mammalia > Artiodactyla > Monodontidae > Monodon > Monodon monoceros. Next base: position 26,245,287 of record NW_021703778.1, read on the forward strand.
GAAATGCAAATCAAAACCACAACATGGTACCACTGCACACCCACTGGGGTGGCTACTATCAGAACACACACGCACACACACACACTTAAAGTGTTGATGAAGATGTCAAAATTTTGAACTCTTCTGCACTGTTGGTGGGACTGTAAAATGGTGCAGCCTCTGTGGAAACAGTATGTAGGTTCCCCAAAAAGCTACAAATAGAATTAACATATGGTCCAGAAATTCTACTTCTGAATATATACCCCAAACAACTGAAATCAGTGTCTTGAAGAGATATTTATACATCCATGTTCACAGCACCATTAGTCACAATAGCTAAACCTTGGAAGAAACCCGAATGTCCATCACAGATGAATGGATAAACAAATGTGGTCTATTCATACAATGGAATAATATTCAACCTTAAAAGGGAAGGAAATTCTGACATCTGCTACAACCTGAATGAACTTTGAGGATGTCATGCTAAGTGAAATAAGCCAGTCACAAAAGGACAAATATTGTATGAAATCACTTATATGAGGTACTTAGAGTTGTCTAAATCATAGGGACATAAAATGGAATGAAGGCTGCCAGGAGCTGTGGGGAGGGAGGAATGGGAGTTATTGTTGAATGATAATTGAGGTTCAGTTTTACAAGATAAAGACAGCTATGGAGACGGAGGCAGGTGATGGTTCTGCAACAGTGTGAACGTACTGATATTACTGAACTGTCTACTTAGAAGTGGGCAAGATGGGAAATTTTGTTAGGTATATTTTACCACAATAAAAAATTGGAAAAATTCAACTGTATTTCTGCATACTAGAAATGAAACTTCAAAAATTAAAACTTAATAAACAATACCACTACAGTAGAATAAAAAATATGAAGCACTTAGAGATACATCTAATAAAATATATACAAGTCTTGCACCCTGAAAAAAGCATCCTGAAACAAATTAAAGAAGACCTTAATAAATGAAGAGATATACTGTGTTCGTAGATTGGAAGATTCAATATAGTTAAGCTGTCAATCCTCCATGAATTCATCTATAGATTCAATAGAATCTCAACCCAAATCCTTGCAGGCTTTTTTTTTTTTGAGAAACTGACAAGCAGTTTCTAAAATTCATGTGAAATTGCAAAGATCTAGAAAAGCCAAAACAACCTCGAGAAAGAAAAATGAAGGACTTAACATTACCCGACTTCAAAAATCACTCTACAGCTACGTAATCAAGACAGTGTGGTTTTGGCATCAAGATAGGCTAGCAGATTAATGAATCAGAGTGCAGGGTGCAAAAAGAGACCCAGACATATATAGTCAATTGAACTCTGACAAAGGTAAAAGGGCAGCTCAGTCTGGTAAGGATTAGCTTTTTAACAAATGACATTGTAGCAATTGGATATTCATACGGGGAAGAAAGGAAAGAAAAAACTAGTGGAGGTTTAATTCAAAATGTGTCATAGGTCTAAGCATGAACTTAAAACTGTAAAATTCCCAGGCTATAACAAAGAGTTTATATGTTTCCTTGGGTTGGGCAAAGATTTCTTAGATATGAGGTCAACACATGATCCACAAAAAAATATGTAAAAAATTGATATTAGACTTCAGCAAAATTAAGAACTTATGCTTTTTTGAAAGATACTGGTAAGATGGCAAATAAGCACGTGATAATATGTTTAACATCAATAGCCATTATGGTAATGAAAATGAAACCACAGTGAGATATCACTATATGCACATTAAAATGTCAGGCTGTGGAGCAGTTAGGACCCTCATAAATTTCTGCTGGGAATATAAAATGGTACAATCACCTTGGGAAACATTCTACAGTTTCTTAAAAAGTTAAACATATACCTACTCTATGACCCAAGGTATTCACCCAAAATAAATTAAAGCATATATTTAAAACAAAGACTTGTACATGAATGTTAATAGTATCTTTATTTGAAATAGACAAAAGCTAAACAACCAAAGCCCCTGAATGAGGTAATGAATAAGCACACTGTAGTATATCCTTCCAATAGAATGTTACTCAGCAGTAAAAACAAATGAACCACTGACACACAACAAAATGGGTAAATCTCTTATAATTATTGAGTGAAAGAAACCCATCTTCCCCATCCCCCAAAAGAACACATGCTGTATGATTTGATCCTCTGTCCAAATTATATAAAATTCTGAAAAATGCAAAGTAATCTTTAATGAAAGAAAATAGATTTGTTTTTACCTGAGGATGGGACATTGGGTTGGGGGTGAGAACAGTGATTCTAGAAGACACAGGAAATTTGAGGGGTGATAGATACATTTATTACTTGATCGTGGTGATTCATGGATTTATTCTTATGTCAAAACCTATCAAATTGTATAATTAAAATGTGTGTGGTTTATCATAAGCTAATTATACTAAAATTTAAAATAATTAAAAAGTTAGAAAATAAATTAGATAAAACTAAACAAGGAAAATAGGAATTTAACATCCAACTGTTTTTATATATGGAATGCATATATACGTGTGTGTAGAGATGTACATATATACACACAAGTATAATCATTACACCCGTGCCCATGCAGGTATAGAGCATGTTTGCTGAGGGACAGTTTTGAATGAGCAAACAGTAAGGAGCAAGGGGTCTTGTGGTCACTTTTAGCTTTACCTCTTTCTAGCTACTTGACTCAATTTAATCATTCGTAAAATTAGAAGCAAAGGTTAGTTGAATTCTAAAGCTACTTCTACACCTGAATGCTGTGTCAGACTGCTTAACGCATACCCAATTTTAGAAATATGAAAGAATGACAGGCTGGCAAACCACAGGCACCTTGATGAATGGCATGTAGCTCTACTATCAGGGGATACATATGCTAGCTGAGAGTGTATTTATTGGATAGTTCTAACTACGCTAAAAAATTAACCTTCGGGCTTCCCTGGTGGCGCAGTGGTTGAGAGTCCGCCTGCCGATGCAGGGGACACGGAATCGTGCCCCAGTCCGGGAAGATCCCACATGCCGCGGAGCGGCTGGGCCCGTGAGCCATGGCCGCTGAGCCTGCGCGTCCGGAGCCTGTGCTCCACAATGGGAGAGGCCACAACAGTGAGAGGCCCGCGTACCGCAAAAAAAAAAAAAAAAAAAAAAATTAACCTTCAATTTTAGTGGCTTAACACAATCGAATTTTATTTCTTGCTCACACGACAGAGCAACGTGGGCTGTTGGTTAGATGTCTGCTGATTCAGAGACCGCCAGGCCTCTAGATTCCTTTAGTTACCTTTTCTTGACAGAGAAAGACATGAGAGATTGTGGGGGGGAGGTATTTACAAGAAGGAACTTTATATCTTTAAACTTGGAATTCAATTTTTGAATGATGGCTTTATAAATAATTTCATGTCCTTTATTTAAAGAGAATCATATGGGTAAAGTCTTTATTAACCAAATATTCACAGCCCCAGATTTCTAGCAGTTGACAAAAATTGTGAGACGTGATGCTGTCTGCGTAGAGTCAGTGTTCACCATGTCTCTGATTTCTCATTTTATGTAGTAGGAACTGTGTTTGACTTTGTCACCCATTTTCTTGTATGTAGATTTCTCAGAGTAACTCTTAAGTAGCATTTTTTTTTAATTGTAGTAATTTGGGGGAATAGAAGCAGTAAGACAGGATAAGGATCAATGTCTATTCGACGAATTGTTTTGTCTATTTATTAGATATTTACTAAGCCACCACTGAGGGCCAGACACCATTTTGGACCCTGAGAATACATCAGGGAACTGAAAAGGTAAAAATTTTCTGCCCTCATGGAGCTTACTCTCCAACTGGGAAAGATGGAAATAAGTAAAATAAATACATAGCATTTTAAAAGTTGGTAAGTTTTATGGTATGAAAAATAAAGCTGTAGAACAGTATAGAAAGTGCAGGGGAGGAGGTAACATATTATTACAAGTACAAATAAGTGTAAATAATCTGACCTATTTTAAAAAGGCATATTCTAGCTGATGTGTTGAAATAAACTGTGAAGTTGAAGCAGGGAGATAAATAATTCAGACAAGAGATGATACTGGCCAGGACCAAGATGGTGGCAGTAGGGTGGTATGCAGTAGATGGATATGGGGGTGTGGTGAAGGCAGACCCCACACAATTTGCTGATAAACTGGGCTTGTGTGAGAGAAGAGTTGGGGGGTGGCTGTAAGATTTTAGCCAGTGCACCTAAGTTTGGCATTTCCTTAACTAAGAAAAGAAAGACTATGGGAGAGCAGGTTCAAAGGTAAAGATCAGGAGTTCACTTCTAGATAAGTTAAGTTTCAGAAGTTCTAGTGGTGGTGTTGAAAACGCAGCTGCATATATGAGTCTGGGTCAGGGACAGTACTGTGATGTCAATCTGAGATTCTTCAGCTTGTGGACGTGGTTAGAAACCATGGGATGGGATGGGATCATGAAGTGAGTGAGTGTAGATGGAGAGAAGCCAGATTCCACAGACTGCACCCTGGACATTCCAACACAGAGAGATCGGGAAGATGAAGCCGAGTCAGGAGAGACAGCTGAACAACTGGTAGTGGAAAGCCAAGAAATCGTGGTCCTGGGGGCCAAGCAAGGAGAGAGTGGCCACCTGTGTCCAGAGGTGCCGAAGGGGCAAATGTGGTGAGGACCAAGAACCGATCATTGCTGACGTCCTTTCAAGAGCAGCCTCGGTGGGGTGGGGTGGGGAAGGCCTGGTGTGAGTCCGTTTCAGATGGGAGTGGAGGGGAAGAGCACTGGAGATACTGGTATTGATAACATAAGGCATTTTGCTGCAGGGAATAGGCCAGTTTCTGTTGGAGCAAGTGGAGCCTAGAGAGGGGTTTTGTCTCTTTTTATCTTAAGACTGGAGACATTACAGTATTAGGTGAGCTTCCAAAAGAAATGGATGCAGAAGTGAAGAAAGACTGAGTGGAGCAGTCATCCTGAATAGGCGAGAGGCTGGAATCTAGCGTGCAAGACGAGGGACTGCCTTGGCATTAGGATCACTGCCTTAGTAACAGAAGGGAGGGCAGAGTATGCACAAAATCCTAGCAGTGGGGTCCATGTGGTCGGAACATCCAGATGTTCCACCGTGGTGGCTTTATTTTATTCTATCTTTTTATTTTATGTTATTTCTTTTTTTGTTGTTTCGGTTTTTTTTGTTTTTGTTTTTTTGCAGTACGCGGGCCTCTCACTGTTGTGGCCTCTCCCGTTGCAGAGCACAGGCTCCAGACGCACAGGCTAGGCAGCCATGGCTCACGGGCATGTGGGATCTTCCTGGACCGGGGCACAAACCCATGTCCCCTGCATCGGCAGGCGGACTCTCAACCACTGCGCCACCAGGGAAGCCCTATTTTATGTTATTTCTTGAAACAGGAACTTTGTTTGTTTTGTTTGTTTATGAGAGTGGGAATTTGAATGAGCTCAGGAAACAGGAAGATGTTGGCACCACCATAGGTACACCTGTGCTTATGACCATGACTTTCAGGGGAAACCATCACAGGTATAAGTTTTTCTCCAGCCATATTCAGATGCAATGGTGCAAATGTGGAGTGACAACTGCAGGGCAGGATTTAAGCAGGGGTGGTTTTCACTGAGAGCTAGAGTTGTGTGCAGGGAGCAATTCCAAGGACGTGGCTGGGGAAGGAAGGACGGGGGTGTGGGAAGACCACAAAGCAGGAAGAGAAAGGGAGTGAGGTCTCTGGGGGCTGGTGGGTTATTGTTGCCATGGAGACATGAGAGTGGATGAGCTGAAAAGAAGGAAGCTGCAGTCAAAAATGGGATGCTCAAAATAAAGGTTACAGAAGGGCTGTGATCATTGGTAATGACAAGGTCCATGATAGGAACTCAGAGGTGAGTGCTGGGTAGGCTGAATGTACGATTTTTGAGGAGTTTCAAAAATGAGAAGCCAAATCTTTGTTAAGGTTATTTCCATGTGTGTGGATATCAGTAATAATTAGGACTAGCAGTGTATTGAAGATAGTGAGCGGGAACCAGAACCTAAAAATACAGAGATTTGAGGTGGAGCGAACCACAAGCTGTGGTGGTAGGAGGTAGACGATTGCTACACTTGTGTGTGTGTGTGTGTGTGTGTGTGTGTGTGTGTCTGTCTGTCTGTCTGTCTGCCTGTCTGTCTGTCTGCCTGTCTGTCTAAGGAAAGCAGGAGCTAACATAGACAATATTACAGACAAAAAAATGTGTCCTTATGAATTTGCATTCTAATTTGATTGAAAAGTTAACACACAAACAAATGTTAAATAGCCATTTTAATTTATGCAGTAACAATTGTTTACCTCGTGGGTTTAAGACATGAGGTCAATATATGATATGAGGAAATAATTGATGGAAACTGAGGTTGTTGAAATGTCGCAGAGGCAGCACGGTTTCTGACATGATAATCCGTTTGGGGGGTTACCATATACTTTATTAATTCATGACAAAGAAGAGGACCTGAGTCTAGTTTCAGTGTACTCAACAACTGACTTCCCAGTTGTTACATTTGGGAGAAAATTTCTCATCAGCAAGAACTGGCTTGAAGCCGATCTTCCCACAGAAACAAGCTCTACCAAGTTGAGAGCCAGACGTGCTCAGCCAGCATGTAGATGACTACAGGGACAATGTCAGAAGTGGCATGCGTGTTGGGAAGGACAAACGCATGTCCAGAAATACATTTGCTCATATTTTCACTCCTGCTTGGAGGGTCCTACCTGTCTTCATAGGAGATCTACCTATAAGATCCAGCTGAAGTCCTGTCCTCTTTGAGAAGCCTCCCTCCTGGCTGTTCTACACTCTGCTTTCTGTGTGAATGCCTGTGCTGTTTATTGTCTGGTTTTCTTTTGAATTTAATTGTATCACAGCTCATATTATAGAAGCAGCTACTTAATATACAAAATGCCAGGTCTTGCCTTAAACACTTTACAGTATTTTATTTAATTATTTAATTTGCACAATAACCTTGCTATTCTTACTATTACCGTTACTTCTGATTTACAGAAGAGACAATCTTTTTTTTTTTAAAGTTGATCTAGGCAAGATTGTTCATGCCCAGGTTTCTAATATGTAAGACTAATTTTTAAAACCATACAATACAAGGAGATTGCAAAGATATAGCACAATGGAAACTTCCACACTCTACTGAGAGGAACACAAATTGGCTCAGTCATTTTACAGAACAGTTGTTTTATCCAGAATTGTCAAAGATTCCTTATTAACCAAGCTGTCCCACTCTTGTATGTACTCTAGAATGACTCATGTCCTTGTGAAGCTGTATAATTGTAGAAGAATGTTTATTCCAGCAAGATTAATAATAAGCAAAATGAGAAGACAACCCAACAGTATAAAAATTGTGGACTAGATAAATAAATTATGGAATATGCCTGCAATGGAACTCTACACAGCAATGATGATTGGACTGGCAGCAACATGGTTGATATTATAAACATACTATTGAGAGAAAGAGTCAATATGTGAGAGAATACATACAATATGATTCCATTTACCCAAAGGTGAAAAACAGGCAAAAGGCGGGAATGCTTATATATAAGCAGTAACACTAGAAGGTAAGCTAGGGTGGAGGGTCTTTCTGGGGCTCCGGTAATACCTTGTTTGCTTTATGATTTGTTCTAGTCTCCACATTGTGTGAATTGCTATGACATTATATTGCACAAACAAAAGGAAGTAACCAGAATTCAAGCTCAACACCTGAATATGGCACAATGCTAAACCCTCATTCAACCCCCAGTTGATTTAATTAGAGATAAATTGCTGATGATCAGTGGTTAATCACAAAGACAAAGTTGATTGTGGAATAAAAATAATTTCAGAATCTCCAGTTTTTCTATTTGAATTTTCTACCTAGTTATGGATCCCCTCTACCATATCCTCAACCAGAAATCACACAACTTAGATGGGAAAATGACAAACTAATTTGGTAAGCCAAGCTTCATTTTGGCACAAAGCTAATATTTAGAAGATATTCTTCCTTATGTTAAATGAATCACTTCCCTATAATTTCTTCACAATGATATAAACTCTTCTAAAAGTACAGAGAAAAAATATGTTGAAAAATACATAAAATAAAATTTTACTTAAACATTATCTATTCTCCTGCCTCAAATTTGCTCAGGGGGAGCATTTAGAGTATGGAATGTCATATTGCAAAACATTGAAATCAGATTATGATTACATTCTTTTAATAGAGACAAATGAAATTTATATTTTGGCCTAACGGTGCTATGGACTGAATGTTTGTGCCCCATCAATTCATATGTTGAATCCTAACCCCCAACGTGATGGTGTTAAGAGGTGGGGCCTTTGGGAGGTGATTAGGATTAGATGAGGTCATGAGGGTGGAGCCCTCATGAATGGAATTAGTGCCCTTGTAAAAGAGACCCAAGACAGATGGTCTCTCTTTCTCCACCATATGAAGACACAGCAAGATCACTGTCTGTAAACTGGAGTCTCAGCAGAAACCCAATGTACCTGCACCTTGATCTTGGACTTCCCAGACACCACAACTGCAGGAAATAAACGTTTCGTTATTTAACCTGCCCCATCTATGGTACTTGTCAGCCTGAGCTAAGACACACTGAATGGCACAAGGTTAAAATGAATACACAGTTGATGTCAGGGTTAAAGGTGACTACCATGTGAAGGAATGGATCTCTGGCACACAAATATAAACCTGAAATTGCATCATCCCAAAACAGTTATCGCTGCAATTTTATTATAATTTTGTGCCAAAATTTTCAAAGTTGTACTTTTTGTTCAAGAATGGTAATACCCCAGCCCCATCAGGTGCAGATTTGCTCCTGCCAACATGGTTTGCAACACCAAATAGAGGTTCAGTTCCAACTGGCACATTACTGATATTAGGAGCCTTTTGGTGCACAGCTGAATATAATTCAGGGAAAAGATTTTCAGAAGCATTTTTTTCTAGAAGGAAATTTGTGCTGAGGATTTACTGCTTGGACAATTATAAAATGTACTTTAACTACTGAAAATAATTCAATGTCCAAAAATTTTAAATTTATTTTATAAGCTTCAAGGGATTTTCATCTTACAATGATTATTAAATACTGTCTTTAAAAGATTGATTGGAAGAATAAATTATGTTCCTCTTTTCTCTATCATTTTCATCTTTTCTTCATAATTTTTTATAAGGTATACACTTATCCTCTTGCAATGTCTTTCCCATACTAATTTTATCATGGATGGTGTAATTTTATAATTTTTACTCATTAAGAAAATTTGATGTGGCACAGTTGAAATGTTTATAACTCATCCTCATCTTTATAAAATGTGAATCCTTCCCTAACGGGGACTTTTTGTTTTGTTTTTTAGAGAGATTAATGTCCAAATAAGTCTAATTCAATACAGTTCTTAAAGGTTATTTTATTTTCCACTGTAAATTTCAATACACCAAATACTTCTAAAGAGATTATAATTATAATTTAACCAAATCTCTATTAACTTACTTTGTATTATTTTAATTTAAATATTTGATTTTAACATTATAACTCAGAAAGTTATAATGATTTGCTAGTGGAATGTTCCAAAGGATTGTCCCTAATATTTACATTATTTTAATCTATTTTCCTACTCAATTAAAGTTCTTAAAATTGTACCTGTACATACAACGAATAGTTTTCACAAGCATTATTACGAGTACATGTTTTCATGTAACAATATTAAATAGATATTTATACTTCAAGTGCTGGATGCAGATTTTGTATATAAACCACATAGAAGATCTTCCCCTAGAGGTTGCAGCTACATTTGACAGTTAATATTCAAATGTTATTTTGATTTTTTTGAGAGAATAAGCCATAACTTCAGCATTCTACTAGTTCTATAAACATATTTTATTTATAGTTGAATGTGAAATATATCTATTTACATGCATCTACACACACATACACATAAGGCTAACATATCTGCAATGCCTGGACATCCGTTTAGCACTGCCAGGCACAGCCGTTTCAGCTCTTTGACAGTGTTTGTTCTAATGGCCATAACGTGTATCAACTAGTTGTTAAACATTTTGACAGCATCCTATAGATGCACACACACACACATGCACATACACATACAAAAATAAGAAGTGCTTTCTAGATTTTTTTTTGAAAACTGCAAATAAAGCTTTTTGTTGGAAGCCATGTACAGAATAATTTGCCATAAAAATAAAAGATTTTTAGCTCTTGATTTAGAATTCATTGTGTAAAATGACTCAAAATTGGGCATCCCATTCTGTGATTCTATGAAAACAAAGTAAAACAACAAAGAAAGAGAAAGAGACAAAGAGGAACAAGCACGTGTTGCATCTTTTAATCTACTGTTAGATTCTGTGTTTTTTCATCATACTCCATCCAGGATGACATCATCATACTCTGTCCAGGATGACATCATCATACTCCATCCAGGATGATGGCATCTTAGCTTGATTTCATCTGTAAAGACCCTGGTTCCAAATAAGGCCACATTCAGTCATGGGGGCTATCCCAGTCATGGGGGCTCCACCCTCATGACCTAATTCACCTCCCAGAGGTTCCACCTCCTAACACCATCACACTGGGGATTAGATTTCAACCTATAAATCCTGGGGAGGCACAAACATTCAGTCTATAGCACAATTCAACCCACTCATCACAACAAAATCAAGCCTCATTTTATGAACTGTGGGTTACTGGATGCAAGCTTTCATTGAAACTCAGATAGATTAGAGCAAGGCAGGCAACTTATCCAAGATCAAAGGCCACCACTGGACCGCCATGAAGCTGGATGTGGCGACCATTCTGTGGGAATCCACCATCCAAAACATCAGCAGTGTGGAGAGATTCTCCCATTCAAAGGCATGATTGTACTGGATATAGCAAGAGGACGAATGAAAGTCACCTTGTTTTGTTTTTATATTTCTACTTTAGAACTGATGAGACGACTTATTTGTTTGGGTACTGCTGATAAGAATATGACAGCCTGAAGTATTTCAATAACCTGCCATAATCTAGAGGTTTATGCACAGAGAATTATGAATGAATCATTTGTGCTAACACTTAGCACGTGAAAACAGTGATAGTGCAGAATCAATTGCTCTTTGTTTGAGGACATAGTGAGCGGGGGAGCACCTTTCTCAGATGAATTAATCATTGAACTCATTCAGAGGCAAGCTGTGGAGGGCTTGGAAACACTTTGTTCGAAGGAGGCTTTAAATGTCAGAGGAAAATTGTTTTAGTTAACCAATTGTTCTTTAGATGCATCTCCAGTGGAAGCAGTTTTTAAATTTTCTTTTAGGCTCTCTGTTTTCCTGGCCAGATTTTGTGAAGATAAATATTCCAAACACTTTGAAAGAGAAGTCACATTTTTAAAATGGTGTTAATATTTTAGTTCACTCATTTCCTTTCAGAAAAAAAAGATCATGTAGGGAATTAATATCTCTTAAGACAAGAACAGTTAGTTGTACTTTCAGAAGTTAACTCTATAATTTTTTGTTGGTATTTTGTCTCCAATAGCTGTCTCCCTTTCTCCGTAGTCTCGGGTCAAATTCCTGAGAGAGAGAATTCAGTGCACCTTTATACCCTACAAGTTATAGCTTAGACCAACCTGGAGCTCCCTGGCCTCGGAGCAGGTGCTCATCCATAATCCCAGAACCACATATGAATGGGTCCATGTAGCAAATGTGACTGCCTTCGGGTTTCACTTTCAGTAGAACCACGCAGGTTCCTAGGACAGGAAGAGGCCATGTCCCTGTTTGTTTTAGAAAGATACTTACAAAGATGTATTCAATACCTAAATCTCTGGGGAGGGGTATAGATTCTTGCTTATTGTGCTCATGCAACGCGTACATGCACAAGATCTGGGGATGTTGCATGTTGTGGTTAACCTGCGAAGGTGAGGGCAGGGCAGCTAAGCAAGGACGTCAGAGGTGCATGCGCTTGGGACGTGTGCTGAGACCAGGAATAGGGTCAGCCCAGCCTTTTCCCCATGGTAGACTCTGACAAGAAAGAAATTGTTTTTCAATGCACTTAGGAGGAAAAAGTAGCAAAAGGAAAGAAAGCATTTGAAAAGGCAGTAATTGCATTTTGCCGATTAGATATGAATGTAGTCTCACCACAACTGTAAGTCCCTGCCCCATCATTGGAGGACACAACATTTTGTGGAGCTGGGATATTATGACATAAGGAGACTCTGGTTCACACGGGAGAGGAGTGATCGTTGCAGTCCTCTCTGCCGTGGTGGAAAAAGGAAATGGTACTCCTCATATCTCACAGGTCCCCTGCCCGGTCAGAAAGAGAAAGGCAGAGAAAGGAAGTCTTCCTACACAGGCACAGGCTAAATGTGAAATAGGAGATATTTAAGAAAGGTGGTCTGATCACACTGTGGGGAAAGGAGGAAACAGAAGCGCACCCATGGGGGTGTTCAGACCTACTGGAAGAAGGAGGCGGGGCAGTGAGGGAGCGGCCAGGCGGTCATTGCCCTGGGAGATGCAAGATGCCCCCAAAGAACTCAGGGCAGGGGAGTGATACCAAGAAACAGCGCCTTGGGATCCTGAGTGTTTCCTAGTGGCGAGGCAGCCCTCACTCCAGACTCAGGAGGGAGAGCAGGGGACTGTCCTCCGCCTGGCGTGGAGGATGGTCCTTACTTGCGCGGGATCCCTGTTTCCTTTCTCTTTTCTGCTCTTCACAGCCCCACTCTCCCTTTGACATTGGTGATTTCTCCTCACTACCCTTTGCTGGTTGCCGGAGTTTAGGGTCAGCTGCACTGGCTGTGAAATTGAGTATTGGGAGGCGGGGAGGGACAGGAGAAAATCCTACTCTGTGTTTACAAGGAAGGAACTCCCAGCATAGCCATGGCATAAATAAAACCATAATCCTTCCTAATTCTGAAAATTTTATACCGTTTCCATGTCTAAAAGGGATTGAGTTAGTTTACAAGTTATAATACAATGCAAAATAGTTAATTAAACGTGTAGTTTGGAGAGTTTAAAGAGCTGAGGAATCATCTAAATGCAGCTAAAGGATAAGACTATTACCTGTGATGAGAGAATATTAAACACGACAATTGCACCTTTAATTTCATTTGAAGATTTTTGGTAGCTTAGAAAATAAAGGAATATGTCCAATCCACAAGTTTTCTTTTCTGACAAGAGAAAATGCCATCATTATTTGCAGAGTCTCGCCCTCTTCTGGAATTAAACTTAAGCAGGAAGTGATGACGTGTATTCAAGAACACTGTCACAGACTTAACTGTGGGCAGAACTCAAAGGTGACACCTGCGCCATCATCCACGTAGCTGCACACTCAGCAGGAGCCCACGCTTCCCTTAGACCGTATTTCCAAAATAACCCACATAATTTATGTGCCAACATCAACATCTCAAAGCCCTTAATTTCTTTGTAGTCATAAACATAGCACCTGTGAGACAATAATGTTTATTAACAGGTATTCACAGTGAAGGTGTCACAATAAGTTAGTGGTAATGATTCAACACAGAGAGAACTGAGTTTACAGTCACATCTGTTTTGAATGGGAGACAGTTGAACGGCTCCCTTACTATGTGCAATGGATTCCAGGGGCAGGACCGTCACAGAGGAGGACCAAAGGCTTTTGGCAGTTATCAGAGGTACTTGTACAACTTCACTTTTTTTTTTTTTTTTTACCATGTTAACAGAAGATAATTGTTCCGTGTTTAGTTGCTCCCACCAAAGCAATGGTAATTGTTTAGATGTCATATGTTTACTAAAAAGTTCTTACCACCAAGAAGTGGGCTGGGGGAGAAGAAAATGTGGAAGATGGAATGGGATTGGTAAAGGCTGACAATGTTGTATTTTCTCCTTTTAATCCTGATTAGAAGGAGAAAATGGTGGAACAGAAAGGATTCTCTGGATTTTCAGGAAATGTATGTTTATTCTGAGGCTGTAATTTGAGAAGTCGAGAATATTCTGTTACCCCTGGGGCCACTTCCACAGGCCTCCCTGATACTAGAGAACTGATGCTGGGAGAAGGTCCATGTGCTTTGTGTACCTGCAGTGGTAGAAAGACTTCCTAGTTTCTAAACCTTCGTGGTAGTGAATGCTACTTTCTTGTGGAGAGTCTTTCCCTGGTTAACGCGCTTTGGGGTGAGCATCAGTTTCCCTACTAGACAATACAGCCGACCCTAGAATCCCCAGCATCAGCCCAATACTGGCCGAGCCTCAGGACTGGGGCCGTTGACCAGCCCAGGCAGCGTGAATGGCCACGTTCAGTCCGCTGGGTCTGGGCCACGGGCAGAACCCAGTCCTTAGAAACCCTTATTCCCTTGGTGCAGCGGGGTCAAGGGCAGAGTTCTCACAAGCTATTTATACTGCAGCAGGAATTCTCTGCTCTCGACATTACCGAGGTTTACATAAATGGTCATTAGGAAAAAGTGACTGCACTGAAGAAAAGTACATTCTGTACTTAGAAGTGTTTTGCACATATTCCAAAAGGGTTGAGAGGAAGGCAGATGGGAGGGGGGAGATTCTCACATTTTTGGAAAATCTCACATGCATACGGCTTTCATTAATGTTTAAAAAAAACCCCTCACTATAATGAATAGTGCAAAGTTGTACACATCTCACATACTACACCGAAGCCTGCACACCCAACTGTGAGAATCTGAAAATGTAAGTTTCACAGGAAGAAATTCCACCTATCTGGGGTCTTAAAGGAAGGATTATTTCCACCATACTCCCTTTCGTGATGACTTTAGGGTTTTTTTCTATTTATGATCTTGCATGCAGTTTTAACAATACTTAAATCAAAAGGCAGTAAAAATCCATTCTGCAGTCCAAGGCCAAAGTATCCTTTTAATGCTTCAATTCGATCTAAGTTAACAGTGTCGTACACTCTACCACTAACATTTTATCTGCCCTTCAAACTTCTCAGAAGTACTTCCCTGGAATTGTGTTCTGACACCAGTTGTACTCTTTTTGGAAGCTCTGGGGATAATCTTTGGGTTTTTTTTTTAAGTTTTTTGTAATTAAACCCCCTTGGATAGCACTTTAAAGAAGTCTTATTCTTTATACTAAATTCTACATAAAACTTGAAATATCTTGTGCTTCCATGAGTTTTAATGAGTTTAATAATGTTAATATACTACTTAATAATTGCTTGCTTCCCCTAGAAGGTAATGAAAAAATAAATATGCCCTTGAAAGCTAAAAGGCATTGAAGAGAGTCATTGTGATATATGTTGAAATATCACTTTTTATTATTGCAAAAGTATGTGTGCTCTACCCTAGGGCCCATGGGTCTCAGGATCGTAAGGGCCCTACACTTGAAGCCTAAGGCACTGCATCGCCTTCTTGAAAGTCTTATTTGTTGTGTGTTTGAATTTGTACCCTCTGAGCCCCACCTGGCCCTCTCCCTGCCCTGGGTACCCCCTAGGTGCTCCCTCCCTTTTCCTGCTGCCCTGCCCAGCTGCCCAGTGTGGGCAGAGGCCGTGGGTGCCTGGGTTCCGCTGCACCTGAGGTATGGGCTGGGGCTGTGGGTGTGGACAGGAGGGTCTCAGCGCATCACTTAGTCAGAGCCTAGCTGCCTCCAGGGTGAAAACCAGACAGCAGCACAGTCTTAGCTCAGTGAGCTCCACCCTAAACCCACACGAGAGCCACTGATGATTTTAAGTAGAGGGAGATCCAATTTGTGTTTAGAAATATCACTCTAGTTAGAATTCAGAGGATGGACACGTTGGGAGACCAGTTAGCTGGTCACTGGAGGAGCCCAAGCAGAGAGTTGAAGTCCTGAACGAACTGAGGCAGCCCCAGAGCAGATGCAGGGGAGGGCTGGAGAAAACTGCTGGCTCTGAGGGGGTGTGCAGGGAGTTCCAGAGCACCCCGCGCATCTCAGAGAGCAGCCGTCAGTAAACATGCAGGCTTTATGTGGAAAGGGGTTGGTTACAGTAAAAACCCCCAAGCATCACAGCTGGTGCAATTGTACCCTATTGTAATGAACCACTCACTTTCCTGTCACTCTTCGGCTTCCCATCTGTCACTGATAATGCTCCTGATGTTGAGAAGTACTTAGAGGAAATGCTTTTACAAGGCAGGGAAAGCCAAAGTTCCTCATTAGTGCTTAAGTGCTGTGTACATTTATGGCGATGGCTATTGCTTTGTCATGAATATTATCCCATTACATCGAAATGCTTTATAGGCCTTTAGTAGAAAGCCACTACAGATTGAAAATTCTAATTATTATTATTGCCATTATTATTATTCTGATTTTTAGAGTATTTGCAGAATTGTCCCATTTAAGAGACAGTTTATTACAAGTTTACTGCCTTGCATTTCTCTTTTCTAGTCTTTCCAATGCTCTTGATTTCTCTTATAATCCTTCAGTTGTTCTCACCAATGAAAAAAGAACCTATTAAAAACCTTTATATTCACAGAATATAAAGACATGTATTTATTTTGAGTAAGCCCTTTTATATCAAACCCATTTCTTACAACAACTAAATAAGAGCATCTGGTTGATTTTTTATCTAAAAATCTATCTAAATCAGGTAATATTTATCAAGTGTCCTCGTTTGTTATAAAATGGAGTATTCAAAGAAAGAAAGAAGAGTAATCCAAGATAATTGATAGCAATGATATATCTTTGGCATATTCTCTGTATGTTTAAGCCACTTTCTAACAGCATATTCAGAGATGTAGACTCTGGTGGCGGCTAGTAATTTTAGGTGAACTAAGTATTTTTAAAGATATGAATTTTTTCTCATATATTTTTTGACATATAATAAAGTCCATTCATGAAACTCTAAATTTCCTTGGACTCCAATTTCAGAACATTAATTGTTAGCTGACCAACACCCATTCTCCTATCTCTGGTAGTTAAAGAACCGCAGATGTCTTTAGGGAAACCTCCTTTCCTGTTTTGAGGGAAAAGGCTCCAAAACTAGCTCTAGTGGTGGGGTCAGTTGGCTTAAATGGATCAGTATATCCCATGCACCTTGACCATGACAGTTGCTTCAGATCCAGGGAGGTAACCCAATGAGAGTCAAAGAAACATGAGAAAACGTGGGCTGAAACTTCTGGTAAAGATAAGCTCTTGTTCTTCCTCTGGGCTTGGTGGTACAGGGTGAGAGGCATGGGGCCATCCTATGAGGGGAGCCAGCGGGAAGGAAGTGGAGCCTCTGGGTCTTAGTAACACAGTTTTTGTCCTGAATCAAGTCAAACCTAAGGCAGCGCTACTTGTAGACATTTCTGTCACATAAGCAAAGATTTCCCTTTTTCCTTATGCCTGTTTAAGTTTGTTGGCACATACAACACAAATAGTCTTGAATGATGTGCATTAGCTTGGAGACACTGGCCCTAGTCTAAAGAGGTGCTTTCCTTTTTTAAATTTGCAAATGTTTTCTCTTTTGATCATGTCCTATTTGAATGTGGTGTTGTTGGGGATTTTCAGTATATTTTCCAGTTTTTTATCCTTCAGTGATAACTGAAAAGTTAAGAAAAGGTTACAGCAAATCAGGTACACCCATGATTAACTCTTATAAACATATTGAATCCTGGAAAGTGCAGACATGAAGCAAAGCGAAATCATAGAAGTAAGATGTTATCAAATGCTTGGCTATTTGATAATGTGCAGCCAAAGAAGTAGAAACGTTTGTGGGGAGGTTTCCTGTAAGAACTAGAGGTGAATAGAATTCAGTTTAGGTTTTCAGGTGTAATCCTTCCTGTTTCCACTGCATACATGTGATTGAAATGGACAGTAGGAAAAATTTTTAGGTAGAGTAGGTTTCTGAGACCAATACCGGGTGGAGAAAGATGGTTCCTGAGATCCTCACACACAGTTACTTGTGGGGAGAGGGCAGAGACCTACTGCTTGCACAGAACCCACTTCAAGTGTGAGGTCTGTTTTCAAATCCTGGAAGTACAGGGTTGGGAAAAAGAGCAAAGACTTGGAAGCAGACCCTGAGGGTTTGGAGTCCCAGTTGTACATCTTCTGAGCTGGCTGTTACCTTACACAGCTTACATAATCCTCTGAGCCTCAGTCCCCTTCCCCGTAGAATGGAAATGATAATAGTAGGCTCTTCACAGGATGCTTGGGTGATAAAATTAGAATGAATCTAAAAAGCACTTCTGAGCACAATACTTGGCCCATGAAAATTGTTCCCTGAACATTGTTGTTGCTGGTCCACAGTCAGCCTCTGGTGACCATACTGTAAGACTCCCTCCACTTTGGGCTGCCTGCTCACTCAGTTCAGCTCCCTCACCCTGGAGAGGACTGTTTTGCAGGGTAGGTGAAGACGAGGGAAAGACAGGGACAGGGGCCCTTCTTTGTTGAGCATTTTAAAACATATCTGCTATATATAAATCAGTAACTCAGTAGCTACCATTCCAAACCCTCATTATTCTAGTACCATGTTAATTTTCAGACAGTTGACTGAGGTAGAAGTCATGTGAGTAAATGTTTTCAATTCTCATAACCTGAGTCAGTTCAAAAGCAATTACCACAGAAATGCTGATCCAATGTAGAAATGGTTGAAATGAGATTCTCTCAAATAATCAGTTCTGATCATCTTTAGCAACTTCCCTAATTGTAAAGGGTTGACTTTTCTTATTAGAAAATATCATAATGGATGCTCTTGAAAGGAAAAAGGGGAAATGGTTAACTTGTTTTAAAAATTGTTTAAGATATACAATTTACAAGTTTACAAGTCATACTTTCTAACCAGTTCCCTCTTTTTAAAATTTTACTTCCTTTATTGCAGAGTAAAAGCCTATCATATTCTAAGGTGAGTCAATATTTGTGTGCTCAGCTCAACTTCTCCTTGGACATTTCAAAATGCAAGGTCTGCATCCCGCATCATTTAGATACTAATATTGTACAACTCTCATATTAGAGCTCTCCAGAGAAACAGAACCAATAGGGTATGTTGGATAGGAGATATATGTGTGTGTATATATATATACACACACATATATATCCATGTGTATATATATATATATATATATATATATATATACACACACACATATATATCCGTGTGTATATGTGATTTATTATGAGGGATGGGTTCGTGCTGTCATGTAAGCTGAGAATCCTGTGATCTACAGGGAGAGCCGATGGTGTAAGTCCCAGTCCAAGGACACGAGAAGCACTGATGTTCCAGCTCAACAATCAGGCAGAAAGAGCAAATCCAACCTTCCTCCACCTTTTTGTCCTATTCAGGGCTTTGAGGGATTGGACGAGTCCCCCACATTGGGGAGAGTCTTCTGCTTTACTCAGTCCACCAGCTCAATGCTAATCTTATCAGGAGACACCCTCACAGACACAATGTTTAACTAAATGCCTGGTAACCCCGTGATCCAATCAAGTTGACACATGAAATTAACCATCACACCTTGGGAGAAAGTCTCTGTCTAGGCAAGCAAGTGCAGGTGTCATTGTAACACTGTCCAGGGAATTCCTTTTCTATCACCAGTTCACTGTACTCTTTTCTCACCAGAATTCCTCTTTTTCCAGGATACATGGTCTATATAAAGCAGAAATGTCCTCAGAAGTAAATATTCTTGAAGAAGCTTAATCTCCAGTTTCATAGCAATGAAGATGACTGTTAAATATGCAAACATTAGGTCTTTATGGTAATCAACAAAATACATTTCCAACAAGCTCCAAGCTCCAAACAAAAAGCAAAACTGACAAAATCATTTTTTCTCCTATGATTTTCTACAGTAATTACCAAATATAATTTCTTCCTGTCCTCAAGTTAAACTTTAGCAGATAAAATATAGATAACACAATAAACAAAAAGATTAATATATATACAGAGGTAGATTAGAAAGATAATTTAGATAATAAAATGAAAATCAATAACTAATTAAAGTCTTGCCTGATGACAATGGTTCTCCATTTGAGGAATTAAGTGTTAGCCTGGGTGGAATCGTTTTGGCATGTGTATGTGTCCATATGGCTCAGAGCAAAACAATAAGGCTAAATGTGTTTCTGATATAAGTGAAAAATCTAGATAAAAAGTCAATCACCTTTTCTTTTAAAATGACACAAATTCTTCCATCATCTTTCAAAATTAACCACTGAAGATCTTTCTTAAGGAAGTTGAATTGATTTCATCTTATTAATTAGTTCTAATTTTTCAAAAGAGTATGCTAGTTCTGCAGTTACGCTTTCATATAGCTGCCCTTTATAAGTGCCGACAGTCATATTTCTGCTTTCCCATGAGAATATTTCTTAAGATGGACCTCACATTTTATAAGGACAAAGCCACCAGCACCTGTAGTTGAAATAAGTCCTTGGTAGCATTGTGCTTTCCCATTTACATAGCTGGATAAACAATCTATGCAGAGTATAAATAAGAGAAAAATACAGGAACTTCTGCTGAAACTTATTTACACATTTTTTTCAAAAGATCTAAAATGATGAATTCTACAAACGAAAGAAAAGGAAATATGTTAATCAAATGCCGTGTACATATTTGCCAGATTAAAAAAATACATAAAACAATTCTTAAAAATTACTTCACTGACCAAAAAAAAAAAAAAGAAAAACAAACAAGAAAAGAGAATATATCTTATCTAAGAACAACTAAATGTATATATTAAAGGTCTACGACTTTAAGCACTTGAGGAGGAGACTTAACAGGCTACCAGTCAAGAGCTGCTTAAAACACAGGCTATTAAAGGGGGCTGTTATCCAGGACATTAAATGTCTAAGGCTCGCTCCTGAGACGCAGGAAGGTCAGGATGAATGGGAGGGTGCCATTTTTGGATCTTGGTTACAAACCCCAGTGGGTGGGAGTGTGGTCACATGCTCATTTTCTGCTCATGACACTAAGTTGATGTGGTCTCCTGGACAGTAATTTGGCCACATCCAGTAAACCTGAAGATGGGCATTCACTTTCACTAACTAATTGCATTTGTAGATACCTGAGGAAAGTCTCAAACTTGTTTAACTCATTACCGACTGGGAGATTTTTGCAGAAACTAACGCCTATGGCCAGCAATTTGTTATGTAAGTGAATATTGAAACGTCTCCAGTCAATAACATTTGGGTAACAAAAGACGTATTAATATGTCTCTGGTCAATAATGTGTTAAAAAAAAGAATAAATAAGCAAAATGTTAAAAAAGAGAGAGAGAGAAACATCAAGGAACAGAAACTTAAAAGCAAAAGAAAAAATCTTGTTTACAAAAAAATATAAATATCCATAAAAATATGATAAAACATTGCCTTCTTGAAATAAGGACAGAATGCAAGAAGAGATAAAAGGAACAATCAGATAAACAAGAAAGAGGTTTTTGATATGAAACATGAGAGCAGGCCTTTTTTTTAACGTGTTAGAAGATGACTGGGAAGAAAAAACCCAGAAAGCAGAATGAAGGAAACTGGGGTTAAACCAGTAGAGAAGGATGGAACTTCTGGAAATAGGTAACAGAAGAGTGTTTCAGGTGATTGTGGAGTGAAGGCAGAGGGCCGCCAGGGGCACCCAATCTGGTTCACCCTCCCCTGTTGTGAAGGCTTTTTTTCCCCTTTGGGAGTCTTTCATTCTTCCCTAAATTCTAACTGAACACATTAAACTATCATCAACCAATCTAATACACTAAGCTTTTTTTTAAAAAAAAATCTTAATGGAACATAAATTTAGTTGCTTTCTGAAAAAAAGGTAGCATTTTTTGAGATCTCACATATACAAAAATGTAGCCTGTCTCCTCACCTTTGATGCCTTTGTTTAGAAGCTGCAGCAAGAATCTCACCATCTCAGTGGCCTTCGTGGGTCACCTGAGCTGTGCTGGTGGCTGCAGCTCCGAGGGCCTCCTCCTGGCTTCTACTTCCAAGACCAAAGCTGCAGGAGCAAGCACTTCTGGGCTTGCTCAGGGAGCACGTGCCTGCCTTCTGGATGGGAAGGTAGCCTGAGAATCCCTTACAAACCCACGAATCCCACACACAGCCTCTTAAAAAAGATTGGCAGGAAAAAAGATCCTTTACTACAAGCCCTGTGCTTAGAACTGGTCCACATGAGCATAATAGGAGAACAGAAAAATAACTGAGGAATTTTCATACAACAAAATACTATACACCAGTTGGAAAGAGTGCTCATGTAATAGAATAAATTCAAGCTATTGTGAAAAAACCTACTTGAGAAATGGAATACACAGCGTGCTAACACTTAAATTTTAAAATAGGTGAAACAACAGAGAATTTATGAATACACAGATATAAAAGTAGCATAAAATGGGAATGGAAGACAAATTCAGGGTACTGGTTATCAAGGGGAGGATGGGCTTGACAAGGGATTCCACACTTATCAGGACATTTTAATTTCCTGAAGAAGTCTGAAGCATATAAGTCACACTTGGAAAACCTGGGAGATCTGGGCATTCATTACATGATTTCCCGTATCTTTTTTATACTTGATAACGAACACTGACAATTTCAACTCGATGTGAAATGTAAAGTGATCCCATCACTGTTACCATTGGCGCGGTTTGTGCAGCTGCACCTCCTGGGGGCCTGGAGGGAAGTCCAGTTATCCTCTTCATCTCCTGGCCCAAAATGCACTCAGTGAGCATTTCTTAAATTGAATGGAAATACTCACTTCAGCAACACTGGAAACTAAAATTAACATTCCTTCTCAAAACTCCCAGTGCCACCTGGTACCAAATTGATCAACCTCTTGCCTCTCTGTGGTCTTTCTAATTCTCGTTGCTATGAACTAAATGTCTGTGCCTCCCCAAACTCTTATGTGGAAACATAACCCCCAATGTGATGGTATTAAGAGGTGGGGTTTCTGGGAGGTGATGAGGTCATGAAGGCAGATCCTTCATGAAAGGGATCAGTGCCCTTATAAGGAGACCCTGGAAAACCCCCCTTGCCCCATCCTCCATGTGGGGACACAGCAAGAAGGTAGCTGTCTATAAGCCAAAGAGAGAGGCCTCAGGAGAAACCAAACCTGCCAGCACCTTGACCTTGGACTTCCAGCCTCCTGAACTGTGAGATATGAATGTCTGTTGCTTAAGCTACCCAGTCTGTAGTATTTTGTTACAGCAGCCCAAACAGACTAGGGCACTCAGTCTTCCCCAAATGTTCTCAGGGCCCAGCAAGGACATGCTCACACACACTAGATTATTTCACATTACAGCTCCGAGAATCACTTTGTGTCCTTTTACTGTGAAAGTCAGTGGGAAGGGCAGGCACAGGTCCCAATCAATAGTCCTGGGTCCAAATTACTAGGCTAATCTCACACTAATTCAGCAAACATACAATAAAAGGAACTTAAAGAAAACAAAATCATGACATAGTCCCTGCCGCCTTTCCATCCATTTCTATCAGGCATTTCTAACAGTTTTACAAAATATTGCTGGAACCAGGAACATTAATGCTTTTCCTGAAGCTAGGGTGGCCACAAAATTCTCTCAAAGCCTAAGGGAGAAGAAATACATAAGATCTACTTGTCTGGAATAATCTCAGAACCATGACAAATTGATTTGTTTAAAATAAAAGCAATAGATAATTTCATTCCAAAGAAAATCACACACTCATTATAATCAGAGATCGTTAGCAATTGCTATTAGAGAGTCAAATCTGTGTTTGTGATTTTTAGATATTTTATTGCCTGAAAGAGAAGAATTGAACTAATTGAATTTTAAAAAATTCTATGTGTTTGTGTTGCTTTTTTGAGCCATCAACCTCATAGCAATACCAGCTTGCTGTGGGTGGCACTCAGAGTAAGGTATGACGATCATGTGCACTCAAGTAGAAGATGGTATGACGTTCTGATGTGGTCACACCATGATCTCAGGTGTGAGTCTTGGGCCACCTTTAGCCTGATCTTTGAGTGATTTTCTTCTTTACTTTCTTCACTGAGAGAAAGCTTAATGCCAAAGACTTACGATCAGGACATGTCCACAACATTCTGTGTAGATTTTTCCTGCTATAAAGTGATACAGGTTATTTTAAAACAAAAGAGTGAAATAACTTATTGTTCATACGAGCTTCTATATCCATTTTTCAAGCATGACTTAGAATCTTATTCAACGAAGGAGATGGAATTTTCTCCACCATCCTGTGCCATGGAAGACCTGTGAGTCACCCGTCTACCGAACATCCTATTTCACCACCTCCTGGAGCAGAAGCTTGACCTGCCACAGCCAGCCTCCACACCCCCGACGCCCCTTCCCTAAGCCGACCGCTGGTCCCATGCCCCTCTGCCTTGCCATCCCCTTCCTGGTTCCAGCTCTGGTTCAGTGCCCGTGGCCTTTGCAGGTCTTGGGGGCAAATGTAGGCAGGTAGAAATAAATAGTGTGGAGCTGGGGTGGGATGAAAGGGCAGATCCCATCAGGCCAGGTGGCCAGGCACTGTTATGATAGTTGTCGTATTACTGTCACTCTGAAAGCAAAATTTACTGTCGTAAACTGAGCCCCAAGGACCCGTTCCCCTTTTTCTGTCAGCCTGCACCCTTGGATGCAGCTGGGTTTCCCTGCCTCTGGGGTCGCTCTGAAATCCTAAATGGCATAAGCAATGCCCGATCCTCCCACTGCTTAAAATACTAGAGTCCGCTGCTTCAAACTCCGCTTCCAGCTCCTTGTCCAGCTTTGTGGTTTCAACAAAGGGGAACCAAATGTCTCAGCCTGTTCTGATAAAGGTCTTCTCTAGTAAGACATTGGGACTTTTGAACCTGCGAACTTGGTCTCCATTGCATTTTCTGTCTCACTGCTTTGTGTTTTAGTTGGCTTCCTTCTTTTTATTATCACTATGGTCCAATCAGACATTTAATTGTCTGGAATCCCAGCCGATTGATACAGCAACTTGCTCCAGAAATGGAATTTCACTGGGAACATCCACGTTCATTTCCCTCCTATTTAATCTTGTTTTTCAGGAAAGACCTATCATCTACCCCTCACAGTACTGAAAACTTTTTTTTTATTTCTTATTCTTCAGAGCAGGATTTCCTAGTCTCATATGTTTCTTTCTTAAATTCCTTGAATCAGCTCAATGGTACAGGTACCAATTTTAATTGAGTGGCACAGAGAACAGAATATCTCATCCCAGGAGCTGCCGTCATAAGCAGAGTTTGTAAAAAGGTGGCAGGATACTTGGGAAAGTCTTGAGCACCCTCTGTGCGTGAAGGCAGCCTGATTCCCATGTAGCTCTCTTAAGATGCTTACAACCAACTGCTCCTCCTGTCCTGTTTTTCTTTTTTTAATTTTGAAAATCACATCCATTACAGCAAGATTTAATAAGAGAGATTCTAGTCAGAGGGGCTCCGCCAAGTGCTGACCTGGGTGTTTTTCTGAGGCACAGGATTGAGAAGTTTCAGGAAGGCTCTAAAGGACACATGCCAAGCCCGGAAGTACATCCAGAGCCCCTGCCCTGTGGAGACCAGCGTGAGGTTTCTCATTCCTTGGATGGGCCCCTCCCAGGACACGGTAGAAAATGAGGCTGGAGAATCCTCCCAAAACACACATATCCCAGAAAGACTAGAATGTACTCACTGAATGCAGCATTTATACTTTAACTAAATGTATGATAGAACCCACTAATCCAAAAACAGCAACAACAAAAAATAACAAAAAAGCAAAGCCCCATTTTTTTTAAAGACTGGGCAACAATTCCAGAAACCAATTAGTAAACTCTTACACTCAGCACCCAGATTTGTCATCAACCTAATTGTTGTCCTCAGCACACAGTTACAAAGTAGCCACATCTGCAGGGTGCTGTGCCAGATGCACTTGAAAGCAAGCTACTCTGTCCCTACAGGACCTAGGCCTTGAGTACAGATGCGCCAGACAGGGGCGCTCAGACTGTACAGCACACACACACACACACACACAATGGCTAATTATTCATGTATGTTTTGCAACGAACCGGGGTACCCCTGTTTCATAGAACTGAGAAAAGAATTTGATTATATGCCATCATATTGCACAATGTTTACGAATTAAAACCAAAGGTTTTCAGTACAGACGGCAGTGAACGTAGATCTGGCTTCCTCTGTAGAGTAACAAATCATATTTTAACTGCTCCAGAGAAAAATCATTATACTAGTACTCTTTTTTTTTTGTTTTGTTTTGCGGTACGCGGGCTTCTCACTGTTGTGGCCTCTCCCGTTGCGGAGCACAGGCTCCGGACGCGCAGGCTCAGCGGCCATGGCTCACGGGCCCAGCCGCTCCGCGGCACGTGGGATCCTCCCGGACCGGGGCATGAACCCGCGTCCCCTGCATCGGCAGACGGACCCTCAACCACTGCGCCACCAGGGAAGCCCCTTAGTACTCTTATGTAGAATCTTTTTGTTCTGTGATGAATAGTTTAATACAAATACTCCCTAATTGATCTATACGGTCAGAATGAATTTTTCTCTATTTCTAGATTAGGTTTTATTATGAGTTGTCATCCCTAAATTTTACTTTACTGTCAGTCTCTGGAACCTCACATTCTGATATTGCCCCCAGGTGAATCTATAACTCACCAAAAAGCTCCTATAACAAAAATTCTATTATTTGGATGCCATTTACTATTCTGCTACTGGGCTCTGCTGGAAACGTAGGTCAAGAGCCATTACCTACCTGTGTAAATCGACGGCCCTTTACTCTGTTGGCTGCTCAGGGAAAGCGCCAGGGCCCTGTAATTAGCCAGCAGCTAATGTGCTGCAGTTAATGGAATTTTACTGCCCGTTCTTCGGCCTGGGGCCTCTCACCTTCCGTTGTCTCTGCGCGGTGGAACACTCCTCTCCCAGGTGCCTGCAGGTTATTCCCTCACGGGCTGCACCTCACTGCCACCACCACAGCCCCACGTAGCCCTGTCACTATCACGCTTCCCAATTTGCTGCAGTTTGGCGTGGTGTTTTGTCTTTCTCAGCTAACAAGAACGTAAACTAAATGAGAACAGAAACGTGTGTCTGTTTTGCTCACTTTTATAGCCCCATGTCTAGGCCAGTGCCTAGTACATAGCAAGTGCCCAGTAAATATTTGTTGAATTAATTACAGTTCAATGTGCTCTCAGATACAGATTTTGAAAGTTAACTGTGACTTCCATTCTTCTACATATTGTACCACAAACCTTCACCAAATGGTGAAAAGTTGAGAGGCAAGCGCTCAACTTTCTGCTGTCCGCCTTCCCCCGCCTTCTCCCAGGGAAATCTGGGGAGCAGGCATCCCGTGAAGTGAATCAAGCCCGGGATATAAAACGTCAGCTCTGAGGGTGCCATTCCCTGGATTCCCTGGGGACCCGGGCATGTGACATGCAAAGCTCCTGAATAGGGCTCTGAGCAAGGAGTAGGCGGTGGCATCTGAGGTGCCCAGGCCTTTCATTTTAGCTCAGGTTCCCAGAGGTGCACCTGGAGATGAGGATCTCCTGGGGAAAGCACCCATTCAAGACTCCTCCCAGCAGAGCCAATATGGGAGGGGAGGGGTCAAATCTGGAGGGGAAAGTGGCGATGCTCAGGGAAGACCCGACCCCAGCCTGTTTCCTTGGGGTGCTTTCAAGACCCTGCAGCCCTCAGAGTTGGCTCCACGGGAGGGAGGAGGCAGGGCTTCCCCACACGGGCTCTGGCCCCAGACACACTGAGGACTGTCCTCGGAGCACAGCTGGCATGCACAGACCAGGGGGAGGGGGTGCTGGCCTGGGCGGGAGCTTAGTGAGGGGAGAGTGGTGCAGGAGGAGGTGGGAGAGGTGGGTGGCGGAGGGTGCAGATTTGGGTCTCAATGGGGTGCTTTGGAGGGCCAGAAAGATTCCTATTTTATTTTTAAATTATTTTGGAAACTAAAGGGAAGATGGTTTGCAAGGGGGGAAAGATGAAAGCTGGGAGATACCACATAGAGAGGCTTTAAAATAGTTCAAGCCTTTTACTTTTTCATGCTTCTGAATTTAATTAGGAACCAAGACCAATATATGACACTTGAGATACTCTGAATGTCTATCTATTCTATTCTATCTCTTTATCTATCTCTATCTATTTTCTACCTACCTACCAATCTACACACACACACACACACACACACACACATACAGAAACATATTATTTTACTCTGATAATTACTCATGGAATCCCACCTTAGGCTAAACCAGGTTTACATTTCAAATTACAGGAGACAAGATGACCTTCTTTACTTAAATGCTCAACATCTCAGACACACTGTCACAGAATACATAAATGACCTTTTATGAATGTTTTGGTTGAATATCTCTTACAATAAACCTGCCCAGGAGATTATATAATAAGATATGTGTGCTTTAAATGACATTTTCTTTAAAACATTTTACAAAATAACTCACTAAAGCTCTGTAAAAGATTAGGCTAAATTACATTATTAAAGCCGGCTGGATTCCATTACAGCTTAATGTTTGAAAATAAATGTGTAACTACTTAGGATCTGTGTCTTCCAAACAGAAAAGGAATGTGTGTGAGTGTGTTTTCATGGAACTATGAATAGCCCTGGGTTACCTGCTGCTGTTTCCTGCCTGCCACACACTAGATCTTTTTGAAATAAATCTATGTCTTTCTCTAGATCTGCCGATATTCATTATCTGAGAAAGGTCACAGGTTTCCATGGCAGTTACTATTCGATGGTCATCAATGACATACTGGATTTCACTACTGCTTTATGACATATGTCCACTACAAATAGTATGAAACGTCAAATATTCACAGCCAAGGAATATCTCATTGCCTTAATTAATACTGAATGATATACAGACATTATTTTAAACACAACTGAGCATGATATCTTTCTCTTGATCTTTGTCTTATAAACTTTTCTCAACCGGCTTCTGTCTTATAACTAATATTCCTTTCTTTATTTTAAAACGTATTTTATGTATTTTAAAATCAGAGGCATTTGTACTGGCCTCTTTTCTTAAGATTACAGTGAGTGGTTGATTTTCTTAAAGGATTAAAATGAAAACACATATTTCCCCTTCCTCAATTTTCTTTTCTTAAATTTATTTTATTTTATAATTATTTTTCTTGGCCGTGCTGCACAGCTTGTGGGATCTCAGTTCCCCGACCAGGGATCGAACCCTTGGCAGTGAGAGCACCAAGTCCTGGACCACCAGAGAATTCCCAATGTTCAAGAAGTTTGAACAAAACTACATTTTAGCTTGTTTAAGTCTTTAACTCCAACTAAAATAAAGATACTGAAGACAAAAAAAATTGCACCAATGGCTGTCTTAAAAGGAAGAGCCCTTTGTTTCATCCATGCATTTAAAGTTGCTCTTTTATGTTGTTACTGATTTACAACCTTCCTCTGAACTTGAAGCCTGCCTGTTGCATATGAAAATAGAACACAGGCAAAA
Organism: Monodon monoceros; assembly: GCF_005190385.1. Lineage (NCBI taxonomy): Eukaryota > Metazoa > Chordata > Mammalia > Artiodactyla > Monodontidae > Monodon > Monodon monoceros. The sequence continues at coordinate 26,274,507 of NW_021703778.1, forward strand.
AAATATTTAAACCTTACAAGAGTGACTCTGATCACTTGAACACTTATTATGCCTACTGGATCACCCCTCCTGTATAGACAAAAATAAACAACCTTCCCAAGGTATGAGAATCACAGTCCAGAACTAAGCTGTAGGGACCTCAGTCCTACATTCCAGTTATAGCAAGCATTTCCATCCTCTTCACTCTTTTATTTTGAAAACAACTTTTTCTTAAAATCGTTAAAAATTACAGTAGATTTAAAATTTCTCTTTGTAGTTCCTTAATTACCTCTTCCTCTTTACATAGCTTACATTTTAAAATTCTAGTTTTGTCAAAAAATGTTCAGTTGAAACTTTTCAGAAAGCATACTTGTTACTGAGAAATTAATCAGCAAAATCAGCAAGCTAATTTTAATGATGATTACTATTTTAATGGGTGAATATTTTTAGCTCTATCTGGAATGAAAAAAATGCTCTCTGACTTCGTGAGATTTAAAGTGAGTACAAACAACGTTGCACCACATCCAACAGGCACAGATAGCACATTATCCTAATTCAAATTAGAAAGCTATTTATAGACTAGATTAAGACGCTGCAGTACAGGTAGTGAGAAAACGGTGCAGGAGGAGACCCTGTTCTGACAGGCGGGTGATGAGATAGCACCTGCAAGGCTGTGGTCCGTTAACTGTCCTGCCAAGAATTGCAAAGATCTTATTCTATCCCATTTTTCTTGTTTTATGAGGAAAAAAATATATCTATCAATTTAGGTTAAAGCTGTAAACTACTGTATTATACCTGTTGGGGTATGTTTATGACTCTCATTCATCAAAAGTGAGTGCTGTATGTCTGGTATTTAGCCCAAGTGGAGAATGGAATTTTCCATAGAACGTCGTGTTATGAGTTGCTATGACTCATAATAGGTTCCCATAAATAAGCCCTCCATGAAAAGTGTATTGTAATAGTCGCCGTGAAATATCCGCACCAATAGGTTTTGACCTCCGTATCCGTGACTACATTTTCTGTCATTTGTCTTCACAGTTGAAGCATTAGATGAAACCATAATATTTACTGCTGCACATTTGTTCTCTGTCAGGGTAATACATTGGGAGGCAGCGTCCTGCTCTAACAGCCCAGGGCAGGCAGATCGGAGGGAGGGAGACTCTCAAGGTTTAGACAGTGTGGCAGCAAAAGGGCACATGTGTAACTCATGTGCTTCTAGAATATCCTGGTGAAGAAAATTGATACATTCAAAGGTTTTTTAAAATAGTGAAACTACTGCTTGAGAGAGGAGCTTCATGGAATTGGAAGCAATAATAATAATAGTAATAACAACAACAATAACAGTGAGGTGGCTCTGGCTTCTCTGTACCCAGGTACCCACAGCAGCAGTAGAACCTTTGGCAGTGACCTCGGGATTGAAGGCATCTCTCTGCCCATCCCATCCTTTTCCTCACCCAGACTATGGGTAAATTAACAATGAGGGCTTTTGACTCCAGTAGCAAATAGCCTGAAACTAAGGTTTAAATTAAACTACTTGTCCACAATCACATAGCTTGTAGGAAGTAAAGTGAGATTCAAATCTGGGTTTTCCTCACTCAAAAATGGCAGTTGTGCTTTTTAACGTATTTGCATCATAAATAACTAATGGGGAGGAAAATAGATATTGAGAGACATCAAAATATTACTTAGGAGCCAAGTATTTGAATCTTGTTGCTTTATCCAAACTAAAATAATGAACTAGATACCTGAAATTACCTTTACTTCTGTCAAATGGTTAAGGGATGTTAGACTATACACTCAAAATCACGTGTTTTTACTATAAAATATGACAGTCACTGAGCCATGATTGAGAATTATGTTTCAGTTACACATTGTGTGCACTTTGATTCAACAAAGAATTATTAAGCATTTACTGTGTTCTCTGGGGAACAGGGATAAAACGATGGTTAAGCATAATCTCTATCATCCAAGGAGCTTAGTATCTAGGAATTGGAATCAGATAAGTTTACTAAAATGCTATAGGATTAGACAGAAGATGCGCTCTGTGTCCTAAGAGCACGGACAATAGAATGGTCAGTTCTGCATGGGAGGCTTAGAACAGGCTTCACAAAGAGGATTATGTTTAATAAATTCTTGAAAATTAATAGGTACTTATCAGCCAAGAGTGGGGAAGAAAGGAAATTCTATAAGAAAAGGGAACAGGAGAATCCAAACAAGTGAATCAGTGTGACTTGTAACCAAAATTGTGAGTGGGAGCTCTCATGACCTGGGTTATCTGTGATACATAGTCAAAGCAATAACAGTCCTATTCAATATCTAATGTAAAGAATTTAATTAGCTATAAAACATTTGAGAAACTGTCCAAAGGTAAGGGGACTATATGCTCTTTTTTGTGTGTTTATCAAACTTATTGAAGTAAAAATACCTAGAGGAAAGTGAATAGGTTATGTGAACAGCTTGCTGAATTGCCACAAAATGGAGTGTCCTGTAGAACTATGGCCTAGGCCAACAAAGGCACACTGCTCTCCCATGGCTCCAGCCCCATGGCTGGGGCACACGGGTACACTGTCTCCCTCAGCCTCCCTTCCAAGGCCAGGCGGCCACGTGGCTGAGTTCTGACCAAGGTGATATGTGTTCCGCAGGCCCCAGCTGTACGGAAGTGGGCTTGCCTTTCTGTGTGTCTTTATCAATTTCACCAACAACATGTAGAGGACAGGCAGGGCGGAGCCACAAGCTGGAACAAAAGTGCGGCCCTGAGTCATCACGCAGCCTCCGGACAACCAGGAATGCCAGCTTGAACTTCTTCATGAGGAAGAAGGAGCGTTTATTGTGCTAAACACCGAAATGTTCGTCTCTGTTTGTTACAGCCGCTGCCATCACTTACATTCTATCCGGGAATTGACTCAGTGAGCAAGAAATGTCCGTCCTATATAAAAGGAGATGCTTTAATTTGAGGAATCTGCATTTCCTTGCATGACTGAAGCACAGACTGTCTGTAGGGAGAAGGGAGAGGGGTGAGGACTCGGGCCCTGATGAAAGCAGCTGGTGGAAATGTGGTATCATGTGTCTCTGCTGTCACTGTCAAGTTTTTACCTTTATTTTGGGGGCAGGAGTGACAATTAAAGATCACTGAGTGGAAAAGAAATGTGATCACATTTTTTTTTTAACATCTTTATTGGAGTATAATTGCTTTACAATGGTGTGTTAGTTTCTACTTTATAACAAAGTGAATCAGTTATACATATACATATGTTCCCATATCTCTTCCCTCTTGTGTCTCCCACCCTCCCTATCCCACCCCTCTAGGTGGTCACAAACCACTGAGCTGATCTCAGTGTGCTATGTGGCTGCTTCCCACTAGCTATTTATTTTACGTTTGGTAGTGTATATATGTCCATGCCACTCTCTCACTTCGTCCCAGCTTACCCTTCCCCCTCCCCATATCCTAAGGTCCACTCTCTAGTAGGTCTGTGTCTGTATTCCCATTTTACCCCTAGATTCTTCATGACCTTTTTTTTTTTTAGATTCCATATATATGTGTTAGCATACGGTATTTGTTTTTCTCTTTCTGACTTACTTCACTCTGTGTGACAGACTCTAGGTCCATCCACCTCACTACAAATAACTCAATTTTGTTTGTTTCTTTTTATGGCTGAGTAATATTCCACTGTGTATATTGATATAGCCACTATGGAGAACAGTACAGAGGTTCCTTAAAAAACTAAAAATAGAACTACCATACGACCCAGCAATCCCACTACTGGGCATATACCCTGAGAAAACCATAATTCAAAAAGAGTCATGTACCACAATGTTCATTGCAGCTCTATTTACAGTAGTCAGGACATGGAAGCAACCTAAGTGTCCATCAACAGATGAATGGATAAAGAAGATGTGGCACATATACAGTGATCACATTTTTGTTTCAAAATGATAACCGTGTCTGCCACTGAGACTACGAGACGGAGGCAAGGAGGGTGGTTGGAACAGCCCTTGTTGAGCTTGGACCTCCACCGGGCTGGAGTGCCCTGACCCCGCCCACTTGGTGTCCTGTCCTGGCATCTCGAGGGCATGCCCAGCCCAGCTGCGGAGCCAGCCGCCCCGCAGATACGCAGCACCGGACATCCTTTCCTCGGCTCTCCTGCAGCTCAGAGGAGGATTTCAGCCTCTGACAGCACCTCCCTGCTGTACCAGTGGAGTGAGCCACTCTGGAATCACGGTCTGGATCCGATTTCAGACAAAGAGTTCACCTCTGTAATCACGGCGCTGATCCCAGAGCTGCATGAGACGAGACACAGAAATGTAACTGACAGCCAAGAGGACACACACGCTGGGACGGCTTCTCTGGGTGTGAGATTCCCTCGGCGGGGTTGGCTCTGGGCCTTACCTTACCCGGTGGATTCGCCAAGCTGGGAGTCATCAGACCCAAGACGTGATGCTGAAGGCCAGAGGGCCTGGCCTTCCGCTGATCTGGGGTCACCAGTCCCTGTTCCCTATGTGGAAGGAGGCAGTGTTGCAGAGGGTCTTTACTGCAAGGGCCCAGGTGAAAGGCAGGTTACCAAGGTTCTTCTGCTTGGCCAGCATGCAAGAAGTTCCTCAGAGGACACAATGGGGCTTCTCACCCTCCATACTATTGATACTTTGGGGCCCAATGATGCTTGTGTCGGGGGCTGACCTGGGCACCTAGGATGCTTAGCAGCATCCCTGACCCCCACCCACTAGATGCCAGTAACACCCTGCCCCAGCCCCAGGTGTGACAATCAAAGACGCCTCCAGACATTGTTGCTGTGCCCTGGGTGGCACGCAGGATCATCCCCAGTTGAGAAAGACTGGTACAGGAGGTGCTTCTAGTGATGGAGGGATTTATTTTGGACAGGAGAACAGTTCCTGCCTTCCTTTTCTACTTTTTAATGAGTTACTGCCACGCAGAGCCCAAAGAAATCATCCATTGGATTCTTAACTTTGTAAATTCTCCCTCCATTTGCAAAGTGAGGGCTGAGAGCTGACTATTCATCTATCCAATATCCAACAGATGAGGCTGCGTTTTTGCAAGCCCAAAAGAGCTTTCCAAATTCCTCAGTCCAACTGAGGGACCGGTTCTAATATACTTTACATCTTTGTGGGGAAAGCTGCATCAGAATAATTCAAATAAAAAGGCCAAACTGCATGATTCATTTCGGAAGAGTAGTTCAAAAAGTGAGCCCTACTTTAAAAATTCACATTTTTATTTTTATCCAGGACTCTGATAGTTCCACTAGAGATAAATGATTCCTTCTCAGAGGGGAAATAAGAAGCAGTTTAATCTTGGCCTTCTATTGCTTGAAACTATTCCACCTCTGTGAACTCATTTCATATTTTAAGCTCCCAAAAAAGAACAGAAGAATTTAGCAAACCCCCATATGACCACATATTGCTAATAGAACAACTTGTCATTTGAAAAATGTCCACTTTTCTGAAAAGACACTCGGTATCATGTACCACGGGATAGATTACAGTGCAGGGCAGTCCCTGTTTTGAACTTGTCCAATATTTATCATTCAATAAGCACTAATATTTACTCATTTATTTAAAATACTTTTTAAATAAATTGTCTGGACATTATCTGAAGCACTGGGAACGATTCTTTGAAAAAAGATGACATAGGTCCACATACAGCTGACAGTTCCACGGAAGCCACCTTCAGTTAACTGGGAATTGAAATCTGGTGCTCTCAGGGCAGGGGTGGCAGGTCAATGTGCTCCTATGTGAAGGGCACATTACCTGGGTTCAGGGCTTGGCAATGCTCCCATGGAAGCAGCATCCAAGCAGGAGAAGCTGGCAAGATAAACGTGGGGAGGAGTGTCCTAAGCAAACCCCAGAGGTGCCACCACGAAGGTGTCCCTCTTGTAAGGTCTCATACATGACCCTCAGAGTTTGGAACTCAGCGACCAGCAGCCCAGGTGTGTTAGGCTGGTCGTTTCGCCTTCTCCCTGGGGGAAATAGAGAAGGGAGAGACACTTCCTTTGCCTATGGTGAAGGACCCAGGTGCAGGTGGGTCCCCCACCCTTGTACACACTGACTCAGGCCCCCTCCTCTTGGAAACCTTGCAGGGCCACTCAACCTTCCGTTGATCCCTTCTCCAATCTTCTCTGACTTTCTAGAAGGTTCTAAGTTTCTAGTTAGGATTCTAGAACCCTAACTGTCAGTACTATTCAAATAGGCTCTTAATTATTTATGCGTTTCCTGTGTACATGATTTCGACTTTCTCAACACAAAAATAATAAACTCTTCAAGGTCAGGGAAAGTGTCCATCATGTTTGTTCTGTACGTTCCAGTGAGCCATACCCACTTCAACAAATAAGTCGTGTTTAGATCTGCGAGGAAGTAACTCAGGCAAGTGTAAAATGAAGAGCAGAGATGTGTGTGTGAATAGGAAGGACACCCTGCTGCACAAGGTGCCCTCCAAATGCAGTGGTTCACACCAGACAGAGGTGTCTTTCTTCTCAGTGACAGCCTAGGGTGGGTGGACAGGCTCTGCTCCAAAGAGTCACATCTGGTACCATGCGAGCTGGGCAGCTTGCCGTCCTCAGCACACATCTTCCCGAGGCGCCCCAGTCCTTGCAGCTTATCTCCAGCCAGGAGGAAAGAGAGGTCCTTTAGGGGCAAAAGCTGAACATGTTCTCATACAGATTTTACTGATGCTCAAATTCAACCAAGAAAAACTTGATCACAGAGCACAAGGCAGTCTGGGAATGATCGTCTAACTGGACGGCTGTGCCCAGGAAGAATGAGGAAACCTCGTAAGGAATCTCTCCACTGAGCACATCCCTTTGATACTCTCAAGACTATTTTCTTACTTCCATCCATCCATTAGAAGCCCTTTCCTTTGAACCTCTTCCATAGTTGGAAATAAGGGAAATACTTTAAGCAGAAAGTTGCTTCTGAAACAGCCTAAAACGATTATCTGGGCTTTATGTACCTGGACTAGAACAAAAGGTGACTCCACCGTCCCCTCCACTTCCACCTCCACCTCCACCATCCCCTCCTGCACGGGCCACAGAAGAACAATTGTTTAGCTTTTCAAGTTGAAATGAAAGAATCAAGATCAAATAGCCGCTGAGACACATGACACTCTTTTCTCAGCACTTTCAAATACAAGACACTTATCAACAAGGTATCTATAGCCTGCCAAATAATTTATTACCTAGAGAAGTCAAGTTCACAGAGAAGAGAGTAGAATGGTGGTTACCAGGGCTTGGGGGAAGAAAGAAGGAGAGGAGGCGGTGTTTAGATACAGAGTTTTGGTTTTTCAAGGTGAAAACGTTCTGGAGATTGGTTGTACAACATTGAAGTTAACACTTCCGAACTGTACACTTGGAAATGGTCAAGGTGATACATTTTATGTTATGTGTTTGTTTTTTAAAAAAATATTTATTATTTATTTAGTTATTTATTTTTTGCTGTGTCGGGTCTTAGTTGCAACACGTGGTATCTTCATTGCAGCATATGGGATCTTTCGCTGTGGCTTGTGGGCTTCTCTCTAGTTGTGGTGCACGGGCTCCAGAGCGTGGGCTCTGTAGTTTGCAGCACGTGGCCTTTGTTGCCCCTGCGGCATGTGGGATCTTAGTTCCCCAACCAGGGATCAAACCTGTGTCCCCTGCATTGGGAGAAGGATTCTTTACCACTGGACCACCAGGGAAGTCCCATGTTATATGTTTTTTACCACAATTAAATTTAAAAAAAAATTACAAGGGAAACCTACAAGAAGCAGAAATAATACTGAGATAATGGAATGGAAACATTTGGTTGAGCCGATAGAACTTGTCTTTAGGTAATTTCATTATGTTTTGGTCACCATATCATTTTAGTTACCATAGCAAATGATTTGCAGTTCATTTATTTATTCTTTCTAATATTCATTCATTCATTCAAAAGATAATTCATTGAACACCTGTCCTAGGGCACCGTATTATGCTGGGGCGATATTGATTAGCCACAGTAGTCCTGTTCCCAAACCCAGCAAGCTTACCTTCATGTGGAGGGAAAAGAGCCCTTAAAAGGGATCCTAGATATGGGATTCCTTGAGTGCAGTGGTTGTAGGCTGCAGGTGTGCGGCGGGATGTTTGGGCTACTTTCGTGCCTTAGAGATTCACTGATGTTCGGTTGACTGTTGAAAGCATGGGAGGGACTGGAAGAGAGCCCGGGCTGAGAACAAAGCCTCGTCTCACGTGACTCCAAGGCAAGACTGATCCAGGCCCAAGATGAGCCTGAGAAGGAGACCAGTGATGGATGGAGAGCATTCGAGTGAAACCAAGGGAAGCGAGGGTCTCACAAAATGAGGAGTGATCAGTAGTGACAAATGCTCTAGAGTAGTCAAGTCGGATGTACGAAAATTGTGCTTGGCTTTGCCGGCATGGGGGTCACTGACCTTCCACAGGATGTGTCAGTGGAGGGAGGGGTGGGAATCAGGCTGAAGGGAGCTAAGGAGTGGGAGAGGGTGAGGGACCGGAAGCCAGGCATGTAGACGACATCTTTGAGAACGTGCCCTGGGACAAGGGGACAGTCAGGAGGTAAGGGTTTGGGTTGTTTTCTCAAAGGACATAATAGAGATGTATTTTGAGACTATTAAACTAATATGTTTTCCCACGTGTTCTAATAAAGCATGTTTACTGGTTGCCATTCAGTCCTTACAGCCTCAGGAAAGGGGGAAGGCAGGTGCCCCTGAAGTGGGGCAAGGAGGAACAGGCTTTTTCTCTATTTTGGGAGGACGATCAGAGGGCAGCGGGGCGGCAGCATGGAGACACGTGTTCCCCAGCCCCTGCAGACGGGAGGCACTTGGAGGGAAAGTTGGGAGGAAGCGGCTTCCGCTTAGCTGTCTCTTTGGGATCACGGGTTTCTACTCGGCCACCGCAGTGTTACTGTCACACAGAGCACATGAGAGGGAGCCCCTTGACGAGGTGAGAAGAGCCCAGGGGGTCCTTTCCTGAGACATCCTGGCGTCCTCTGCGGCGTGGTAGCCACACAGAACTCCTCCTGAGTGCACGGCCATGGAGCTTGCCTGCAGGGGTTGAGGTAAAACAGCCAAGGTCCACAGGAAGGGCAGTGTAGACCGACTGGGAGAAAGATCTGGACTTCAGGGTGCGCCCAGCGACCAGGAGGGCCGAGGTGGGACTAACAGAGCCTAAGCCAACCACCAAGTCACGAGTGTGGACTGGAACACATCCACCAGTTGGTTGGAGAATCCGAATCAGATGATACTGGGGCACCCGGGCCCTGAAAGATGGGGAGCCAGGGACTGGGGCAAGTAGCTGACTGTACAGATCCCAGGGTCTGCTTCTCCAGCAAGACCCCAAAGGAAGTCTGAGAAAAGGGTCTGATGAATATGACTATGTTCCCCAAACAGACTTTAAAATGTAGACTCATCTAACCTCCCAGTTAAGTACTCAGGGAGGTTTGGATCAGCTTTAAGTTACTACAGAGCATCTATTCTTCATGTATCTTTTTTTTTTTTTTTTTTTTTTTGCGGTACGCGGGCCTCTCACCGCTGTGGCCTCTCCTGTTGCGGAGCACAGGCTCCGGACGCACAGGCTCAGCGGCCATGGCTCACGGGCCCAGCCGCTCCACGGCATGTGGGATCTTCCCGGACCGGGGCACGAACCCGTGTCCCCTGCATCGGCAGGCGGACCCTCAACCACTGCGCCACCAGGGAAGCCCTAGTCTTCATGTATCTTAATGTGACACATGTAACCTTGGGGTCCCCCTAAAATGGGGGGAGACCTGAGCACATTTAAACATTAATGAGGAGGATCCAAGTGAGGGAAGCCTATGAATATGGGACAGAAGTTTCAACCACATGCTATGAAATGCTGGTTACCAAAATATTAAATGTCTGACCCCAACCCTATCTCCCCCCAAAATAATCATTTTCTGAGCAATAAGTTGGAGACTTTCTCTCTGGGTCATTTTTCCATTTTGACATCATTGCTTCTGCTTTTCCCTGACAAACACTCTGAGCCCTGGCATCGTCTGTTCCAGGAGAAGGTGTCCTGCTTTGCATCTCGGTTGCTGGCAAAGATTCTGTCCAGGGAAATTCTGCTCCTTAACCTGTGCAAAGTCAGACCTTCTTGGAGCAGATTTTTAAACACCCTCCCTCCTCAGAAGGCTGGTGGTGGGAAGTGATCGAGTCCGGCCGTGTTTCCTTGAGGATCATGAGTGAGCAGCTCTGCATCTTGCTGTCACAGCTTAGATAATTGGTCTGTGACTGTTCACAGTCCGTCAGCTTTTTGTGTTCAACCTCAAGGCAAGAGCAGCACAGGGAAGCACAGAGCACACCCATCCGTCTTGGCTGGGCTTCCCTCTTTCCTGGGTGTCCTTTCGTCCCAGGCCCTCAGGCTGTGACCTGAGAAGACCCAGCTGCACCTTCTTTACCCTCAGTTCCGTTACCCCAGTGCTTTCCCAGCCACAGGCCAGGAGGGGACTGACCACTCGATTCAAACCGCAGGGTCCAGTGTTCCACCCCATCATCGGCCGTTACTCATCACTTGGGTGAGCGCCCTTGGAATCAGAGCAGGAGGCAGACAGGGGAACTTACGCTGCGCTTCTGACAGTGAAATCGTACCCACCGTAGAAGGCCAGTTGAGATTCTTACCTGTGGAGCTCGCCCACAGCCCTTGCGTGACGTGTGTTATGCATCTATTACTTTACAAATATCGTGTCATCGATGACATGAAGAAAGCTTCTGAAAAACCTTTGTGAAAGAGGAACTGAAATGTAATAACCAAGTGCTGGTCTTTAAGAATGCTTCTAGATGACTTAAAAATAGCCGTGAGGCAGTCTTGCTGAAGCAATTGGAAAACCTTAGGAGAAAGTCCTCAGACATTCCTTCAACAGTCCAGCTAGAGTCTTCCATGTAGCCCAAGGTCAGATGTGACAAGGGCTGACATGGGTTTCAGTCTGGCTTTGGCTTCAGCTTATTCTCTCCACCCCACACCCGTCTTCCTTCCACTCCCAGGGCTTGGGGCTCTGGCATCAGAAACAGAGACCGCAGCCTCACAGAGGCGGCCTGAGCAGCTCTCACTGCTCAGAAGGTCAGATACCCAAACACAAAGCTGTAGATCTGCTCTGCTTGTCTGATTTAAACCTGAAATAGAATTTGGTATTGACAGTGTTTCCTGAGGGACAGAACCTTAAGGATGAGCTCTCTTGTTTCTGGGTTTTCTAGAATTGGTTTTCTCATCTGATTAGATTTAAGACACAAAGGACCCCATATCCAGTGGTAAAGGAGTGTTTAGCCTGTGGTGGCAAAACAGTCACTCAGATGATCACCTTTACACACCTGCGCTTACGTGCCTATGGAGGATGAGGTTCTGGGTGGCCAAGTATTTACTGAGTTTGAACATTTTGGTGAAAAATAGGAGCCTAATCAGGTTGGTTGGTTGCTTCTAACTACGCTAGACAGCTTAGGAAAAGAAAATGATGTGCTCAGGGCTTTAAATTCCTAGATTAAGATCTACAGAAGGAACCAAAAAGCTTCTCGATTGGCCCCGTAAGAAATCTTCCCTCCTGTAGCCAGAGGGCCTAGATTGCTGAAAATTAAGCCCAAGGCCTCATTTCAGGAGTGGTGAATTACAGCCCAAATTGAATTCCCAACTTCACAGCATCTCTTTTATTAAATTTAGGACATTTATTGGAAAGACATGGGCTTGGGAAGTTCAGCATGCGTTTATAAGAGCAAATTCCTATGAAGCTAGGGATCTTGAGCCCTTAATTCTGGCATCCCTTTGCCTTCTTCACCCCTGCCTGAGAGGGTCAGTCCCCTTCTCATGACGCACCTCTGATGCCCCTACCCCATGTGCTTGCCCAGGAATATAGGCAAGATTGGTTCTACTCCTGTATTTCTGGTTGGGAAAACTGAAGCTCGCTTAAAATTTTGCATATTTTACATTGATTAAAATAGTACATGTATCTGTATAACCATCATTCCAGATAGCTAATCAGTCAAGCTAGTAACAGATAAATAGTAAATTTCATTCGATTCTAAGCAGTGCATGTAACCACATCTAACAATAAATATTAAGTAAGAACAGCTCAAGTTACAAACTAAAAATGCTCTAAGTAAGTAAGGTTATAGCAAACCGCATTTAGAATATATCTGTGGTAAAATACATCAGAGCCTGCATTACAGAGAGTAAGTGAGATGTGTGGGAACTGACTTGCCCTTTTCTTCCATTAAAGGGCAGAGATTTTTTTGAAAAAAAGATGGTTCAATTTCCTCCCTCCAAGCTGCCTTTTTAAAATAACAAAACATAACACAACACATATTTTGACACAACTCCACATGACTCAGAGGCCCTTCTTAAAATAAGACCAGACCACATTCATGGAGACTGAATCACCTCTAACCTTCCGAACTTGGTGAGGGTTACTAATCAGGATGTGTTTTCATTCCTCAGATAGTATGGGAAAGTTCTGATTTTGACAGTTAACCTACCATCCAATCAATTATTTTTTCACTGGAGCTCTAAACAAGTTTTGTTTTCTTTTCTCATCGCCTCACCGTGAATGAAAGACAACCCTTATAAAACTGTTTTTCAGTGTAAATAAGACTGCTATCTCCAAAACATAAATGATTCCTGAAATGATTTTAAAAAAAGAACAAAGTAGCTTATGAAAGTATGTGATGTCCATGTAATTTAGGACCTCCCTCAAGTTTTTCAGCCCCAAGAGACACGTATTTCCTCTGAGTTAATTATGCCAGAAGACAGTTCCTTCTGCAGGACCAGGAAAACTTTTTGGTAAAAGTTAAGCACAAGTCAGCATTTTTCTTCTGATTAAAAATTGAGAGATGAAGGTGCACACCTCCCACGTACACACCAGTCTATACTGCATTCGCATCATGCAATAGCATCTGGTTGACATTTGCAGGATTCTGCACAAAAGCTTAAAGACCTGTGCGTTTAAGCAGAATAGCTCTAGTGTAGCAGGTCAATGAAGCTTAAACTTGAACTTAGAAGATCTGGATTTGAATCTTTTTTTTCCTGCCAGACTGTAGCTCTCGATTTCTTTATTTGAAAAATGAGGATGAATAACATTGACTTCTAATGTGCATAAAGCAGGCTTATACATGTGGACATTGCTTCAGACCTTAAGGGCTGTCCACTTGGTCGATGTGATTGCTATTAATACCAGAGGATCCGGAGCTATCATGACTAACTGGCCTGAACTCCAAAGGGACTGCTGTCTTTCATGCACTGAGTCAGAGTTTCCTTAGCGACGGGGCCCAGTAGATAAAGAATTGTAATCGCTTCCTGTGCATGATGTCTTTCCCTCAATCGTACAATGAGTAACATTTATATCACTCATTTTTAAGCACTGGCCTACTTGAGAGCCCTGATTCCCCCACTGTTCTGGTTAAATCAGCCTCAGAATAGTGGCTTTGGCAGCTCAGCGCCTGAGCTTCAAGGCTCCCTAGCCCCTGGTCCACTCCCCCAGCCACACTTGAAGACATTCACACTTTGAAGGCAGATCTTCTCTCTGACCCCCTCCCAGATACCCGACAGATTAAGTCACAGACCAGAGGAGAAAATGCTTCCCGAAATAGTCATCCTCCAGATGTGCCTGTATTCAGGGTCGGCCCCGGATGTCACATCCTGGTGGGAAATGACTGTGTGTGTTTTGTTCACATTCAAGGCCCTGTTGACAAAGCCGTGCTGCAGGTGTCCCCCTGAAATTGTCACACAGTGACCTTCCTTAGTCAAAAAGCACCATAAATATTATCTCGGGTCTCATCTCCTGCGCACATCTGAGAGTTTTGAAGAGGTCAGTACCCTATTTCACTGAGATTTAAAAAACTCACCCTGTGGGTCAAATTTTAACAAGAACTGTAATAACAGCAAGCCCCTGTCTGGTGCCAACTTCCCGGTCTCATGTCTTGAGTTTTTAATAGAGGGGCATCTTACCTGACGATCCAGGGTGCTAACTGATTTCCACTCCTTTCTCTTCCACCTGCCCTCCCCCACCTCCTGCCCACCCCCCATTTATGCAATTAAAGGAATCAGGGGACATTTCAGCTCCCTTTTCCTGGAGGAAACTTTTTTCACAATCTTAACGTACTCAAAGGAAGATAAAAAAAAAAAAGCTGAAGTACACCACGCAAATACAAAGTAAATAAGTAAATGAAGAAAGGCCACTGTGGTTGTCGACAAGGATGCTGGGGAGCAGCCTGGCGGCTGAAACCGAGATAGGACCAGGCCCAAGGGGCCACATCTGGGAGGCTGAGTGTGTGAATGGGGCTGAGCTGGCCTCCCACACAACAGGAATTCCTCTGAAACTATGTGCTCTGTATGGGAGCACAGAAAAAAATGTGTTTAGAATATCACTAAGGAAACCCAGATACATTATCTTTGCCAGAGCACAAAAGACAGTTCAGTCAGTGACTGACTCAAAATGACTAGAACAGAGAACATGCGTTTAATGATGCTGGGGAAACAGGGAAATAGAAAAAAAGGACGGCTGCGTTCTTTATGCCCAAACAAGAACAAGACGCCTTCCTTTCCCAGCACCAGGAGGCTTTCTGCTACACTTGTTCATGGCCCTGGCTGTTTGCAGGAAAAGAAGAATGAAAAGAAAAGCATTTCGGTCTTTCCACTCAAAAAGGTTGCGGCGGGCTTCCCTGGTGGCACAGTGGTCCGTCTGCCGATGCAGGGGATGCGGGTTCATGCCCCGGTCCGGCAGGATCCCACATGCCGTGGAGCGGCTGGGCCCATGAGCCATGGCCGCTGAGCCTGCGCGTCCGGAGCCTGTGCTCCGCAATGGGAGAGGCCACAACAGTGAGAGGCCCGCGTACCGCAAAAAAAAAAAAAAAAAAAAAAAAAGGTTGCGGCTGTCATAAATTTCTCTTTTAAATATCGTGATGTTTGTTCCTGCTATCACACCTGTCAACGCATTTTGTTTCAATATGGAGGACACAGTTTTAAGAGTATACTTTGACCTCAGAATTTGGAGAGCATGTTTTGACCTCCACTCTTTTTTTTTTTTTATTGGAGTTTAGTTGCTTTACAATGTTGTATTAGTTTCTGCTGTACAGCAAAGTGAATCCGCTATACGTATACATATATCCCCTCTTTTTTGGATTTCTTTCTCATTAGGTCACCATAGAGCACTGAGTAGAGTTCCCTGTGCTATACAGTAGGTTCTCATTAGTTATCTATTTGACCTCCACTCTTATTCCAACAAAACACACTGTGTGTGCACTGGTGTGTGTGTGTGTGTGTGTGTGTGTGTGTGTACAGAGTCCTAAATTCCATGGAGCAGTTTAGTTCCATTTTAATTCCAGTTAAATTTCAGCATTATAATAGCACAGCCAGTTCCTGTCTAAAAATAGGTTGAAATGTGTTTACATTTGTGAAGTTTGGGCAGTGATAACTCCATGTACGACATCTGTTAACAGATTACCAGCCATAAAAAGATGGCAGAAGCGATGGTTTCCTGCAACACGATGACCGCCCTGCTGTTCCCAAGGCACTGTCTCTCTTGCTGCCTGGGTGGGCCCGACTTCATATGGTCTCCGCTCAACTTCTTCTTCACGCTCCCCTGCGTTATTTCCTCTTTTGCTGTTGCATTTTGGTAGCAAAATTAAAAATTCAGGCTATTAAAATATAAATCACTTTGTTTTAAAGCAGAAACTAACACACCATTGTAAAGCAATTATACTGCAATAAAGATGTTTAAATATATATATATATATATATATATAAAGATATTAATCCTTTTTAAAATGGTCAGCATGGAAGAGTCTGCAATCGGCTTCTTAATCTTCAGCAAAGTGACTCTGCTCACCTGAGTGAGATTCCCACACACCGAGGGAGGAATGTGAGCATTAGAAGTGATGGGGAAACTTTCTGTGGGCTCTTACAGTTCGTTGCTTGAAAAATTTGGCCCTTTTAACACACAATTGTACATGGATATATCTTCACAGATCACACACATACTTTTTGATTTGATTGATTTTTTTTTTCTTTTCTGGCTGACAGCTTAAAGCAGATGTGGTTCTAGGAAACCAGTGAATATCTCCTGGGACTCCTCAATGGCCCAGACCTCAAAGCCACAGTAGAAACATTTGGCTCTTGTAATTGAGACACCTGGAGATCGATCTACATTATCGGCATGAATCACCCACCGCCTGGGTATAAAAGAAACCAGCACCTCAAAGTTTTTAAGCATAGACATAAAATTAATTCAGATTATCTAATGTGAGGGCTGAAGACTGAGTTAATTTTTAAGAAAATAAATAAATGAACCAGGACAATAAGACAAATTCTGCAGATGGTAACAATTGCAAATAAGGGATTTCAAGATGTTTAAAAGCCTTGAACTGAAGACACTGTCTCTGTTTTCTTTAACCCGTTCATTTTAAAGCATATATTAAGCATGTACACTGTAACAGATACAATACTATTTGATACTCAAACACACATTGTTTAGTCTAGGAATTGCAGTAGATAATTCTGATACCCTCATTAAAAGTCTAAGTTCAATATAGCTAGAGGATAAATTACAGAAATTAAAAAAAGACACATTTTGTTTATAATCATTATCCATGGATTATAAAGGTGGTAGTTACATTATCTGAAGAGAGACATATCATATATCACTAGATAGACAAGAGGCATAGTCTGACTTGGAGAAAAACTGAACATAGAGCAAAGAGAAGCACTTTTTAATGGGCCTTCACAGCACTCAGTAGTCACTGTCTGAATACATTTGAAATAAACTTCAGATAACACACTTCATATTAAAGACCATGCAGAACAGAGGGTTTTATTACCATGCATTTAATGGCATATAATTGCAAAATGGAGAATTTATACCAAAGCATTAAAAAATACCACTGGTTAAAACTGTATTTTCTATGAAAAATACAAGGCACAGAGTCTCAAGCAAAGATTCACTCAAGATTCTTTAGTTCTGACTTTAGTTCTTCTGAACTAAGAATCTTTAGTTCTTCTGACTCTGACAACGTCTTTTTCTAGATTAGAACACAAAGTACTCAGACAGGCATAGGCTCCAAAATAAATAAGTAAACGGATAATTAAATAAATAACTTTTTTAAAAAACCACAACTTGATTCCATTATTCTACTTAAGGCAAAACCAAGATTTCAAGATAAATTAACACTGCAGACCAGTCCAAGAATTAAATAGGCTTTTCATCACCCATCCTTCCTCTCTCCTGCCCAGGTTTCTGACTTTTTATGAGTATCTATTTTTACATTTGAGATCGGGTGAATTTTTATGAGAGTCTATTCGTATAAAGTAACAATAAAGATCAGTACCATAATCTACAGGAGTTAATTTGGCATTTATGATATAAAACTGTCTGCAAAAAAACCCACCTCTAACCAGTACAAAAGTGTGCAGCCTAATTTACAGATGCAGTGATGGCATTTCTCTATTAACTTGCAAGGCAGCATTTTTCTCCTCTGAGGATCTATATTTTAGCCGGCTTGTTTTAGGATGAAAGGAAAATGCATATCTGCCATTTTATAGCAGGCAAAGAACAGACTACTAAAGGTGGGAGGGGTTAATATCAAGGATGGCAATTTCAGGTACACTTTATATATTATAATAATATAAAATTAATTTTTGTAGAATGGATAAGAAACAGACACAACTCATGACTTTCTATGTCAGACTGACACCCCTGTTACCTATAACGCATCATTATAAAAACAACGTCTTACAATTTCTGTCAATCTGAACAATCAGAACACATATCACTGAACACGTGTATTCGTAACTCTCATTTAACTCGAATCGCATTGTGACTGTCATTTAAAAGTTAGACGATATATCCTAAAATAATATCAAAAACTGTTTAACAGCCATGATGGCAGAGGCCATAGAAAAGCAGCAAAGATACGCAGGCATGAACTGGCTGAAGGTTAGTCCTGCTGCCACCAGACTGGTCCTCAGATGGCTCTTGCAGCCCGCCTGCCTCGGGAACGGCGCTGGGAGAAGCAGGGAACGTGGCCAGGATGCCCACATTCAAGGCCTCCTGCAGCTGCTCTCGGCTCTTTGTTCCTGGACAAGTAAATCCCTGAGATCCAGAGTAGAATCTTCAGGTGGCTGATAGGAATAGGACACAGCTCACAATGTGACAAGCAGAATTACATCATCTTTATGACATGCCTGCCTGCATACCGTCCTTTAGCAGGAAGGTAAAGTCAGCAGAAACAAAACAAAACAAAAACATGAAACAACACCCACCATCAGGTTTAGAGCTCTTTACTGTCCCCCTGCTCGGACCCTTCTGTGCTCCCCACACACAGCTGCGCACGGCCCATATTCCACATGTAAGTCCATCGGCAGGATTGCCTGCGGCGCAGGGGTGCCCAGGCCAAAGCCCGAGGCACGCAGCGCTTAGGGGAGCAGTTCCGTTTGTAGTCACCACAGGCCGCTCCGCTGGGAGTTCCCAGGTGTCCTCCAGGAAGGGAACTCCTAGGCTCCCAGGATGCCAGAATAACCCTGATCCACACCCAGAACTGGCCATGAGGATGGAAATAGAGTCGACCCTCCATATCCGTGGGTTCCACATCCACGGATTCAACCAACTGCAGGTGGCAAATATTCAGAAAAAATCAGCAAGTTCCAAAAAGCCAAACTTGAATTTGCCATGCACTGGCAATGATTTACATAACATTTTCATTGTATAAGGTGTTATAAGTAGTGCAGAGATGGCTTAAAGTATACAGCAGGAGGTGGGTAGGTTACATGCAAATACTACAGCACTTTACATAAAAGACTTGAGATACTGGATTTTGGTATCTGGGCGGGGTGGGGGGAAAGTCTCATTACCAATCACCCTTGGATACTGAGGGATGACCGTCTATCTTGGTTTTATTATAAATTCTATCCGAAGACCCATAAGTAGGCTTTAATCTACACTACTATTATCAGCTTTGTCTAATCTACCGTATGAAACAGTGAGGCCTTCAGGGCTTATAATAAGGCTAAAATTTGCTATTAACACAAGTACTAGGGATAGGAATAGCTCCAGTTTTATGGGCTTTCCTGTCTCTGCCGCAACTACTTGGCTCTGCCCTGTGATGTAAAAGCAGTTTAGACAACATGAAAGTGATTGAGTGTGGATGCATTCCAATAAAACTTTATTTACTTACTTCCAGGAACAAGATGGGTAGTACTTGGCCCCTAGACTGTGGTTCGCAGCCTTCTGCTTTGGGAAGATGAACTCCCCTGGCTTTGGCATCCGTAGGTACTGGGGCTGGCCTGGGAGGCCACAGCTCGCTGCTCATCAGATGTCTTCTTCCCCCAGGACTAGAACTGCTGCCATGCTCAAGGCCCCGCCCACTCTGCAGTCTGGGATGGTGGGGAACCAGCCTTCAACCCTGCAAATGATGAAATGCCCTGGGATGGTTCTCAAGGTAGGGTTCCCTGAACAAGCAGTTTCCACAAGATAACTTGTCAGAAATGCAGATTCTCTGGCCCCACCCACCCCTAAATCAGGAATCCTAGGTGTGGTCCAGCCTCTAGAGTGTGTGATTTCACAAGCCCTCCAGGGAGTGGGAGTGGGGAGAGTGGGCCCCTCCCGGTGTGCGAGGGAAAGAGACCGTCCTGCTGTCAGTTCTCGGAGTAGATGGGGAGCTTCTGCTCCATAGCTGGGTCTTACCTTCTACACCTGCTGATAAAGGTTTCCTTAGGAAGCTCCGAGGGCCATCTGCGCGGTCCTCAGTCTGCTTCGCGTGTCCGTAGCGTTGGAAACACGCTTTCGTGCACGTTTCTGAGCGCTGCTGTACGGTGGGGGGGGGGGGGGGCAGGGCCAGTTTTCAGGCACCCGCTCTTCCTGTAGCACGGGCTTTGGGGACTGATGGAGCCCCTGAACTCCAGTCGCTTCGTGTCTCCACGTAGCCCCTGCAGTATCTGTATTCAGCAGGTGTTCAGTGTTTGTGCAACAGATAAAGAGCACGTTGCGTGTGTGTTTTCAACTCGGGGCCTTTCCAAGATAGCAGCTTTCCTTAAAAGGTTTGGAAAGGTGTGTTCACGGGGGCAGTGTGTACACCCGAGTCGCCGTGTCTTTGAGGTCGTGTCCTTCGTCGGCGTCCCGGGTTTCCCACCAGGAGCGGGGAGCGTGGTGTGAATCCTCAGAACACACGGTAAGGGGGCTCCCCTTGGGGCCCAAGTCTGGGGGCGGAGCCGCAGGCGGGGCGCCCCCGCCGGGAGCCTCCTGGGAGCCAGGCTCTCCTGCCTCCAAACGCCGCGGGGACACGCCCCTCCTGTCCTGTATTTGCAGTCGCTTCACGGGAGGACATCTTCACAAGGCTTCATACCTGGGCAGTCTCTCCCAGGTTAGGAAGGAAAAAGACAGCCTCCCTCGGCTCGGTCCCCCTCTCTTGTCCAGCCTCGGGAGAGATGCCTTATCCTCTCCCCCTGTCTCGCCCCCAACGTGGCTTCTGCCCCCAGCACCCCGACCAAAACCGCCTGTGGCATTGAAACGCGTCTGCCCAGGTCACCCCGGCTCCCGCAGCGCCCGTCCTGGGCCCAGCTCTGCCCTTCCTCCTCTTGGCCGTGTCATCCCTCCTGCCCCCGGGACACCTCTCAGACGCTTCCCGGAGCCCCCTCTCCCTTCCCGGCCGCCCCAGGACAGTCCCCTGTCACCCTCCCTACGAGCTCCGGATGCTCTGTCCACTTGAAGCCGGTCCTCTGAGCTTCAGAGTCAGATGCCTCACTTGGACGTCTCAGGGCCCCTCAAACCGCAGCTCCCCAGACGTAATCGTAATCTGGCGGTTCTACCTTCCTCCCGCCACTCGGTCCTTTCCCCCACCAAATGCCCTGGGCTCCGAAGCCACTCTGAGCAGCCGCAGCTCCCCCGCCCTCCCTCGGGCCAGGTTCCATTAGGCTCTCCATCCAAGGCCGCCTCTGCCGTCAGACCATCAGGGTTTGCTCTACGTGTTCAGTCCAGCTCTGTCTCAGACTTGACTGTGACTCTGAGAAAACAGGGATATTGTTTGTTTTTGTTCACCACTACATCCACATAAATTGCATATTGGTTAACAGTTTTAAAGATAGAGATTACAGATTTTTTTTTCACAGCTGAAATGCCTTTACCGTTCTTGCTAATTATAAAGTAATCTATACTTAGCATGAAAAACAAAACGTCTAACAAACACACACACACACACAGAAGTGTAAATTCAAACATAGACTCTACCTGTCACCCAAAAACATGCCACCTCTTAGAAAGAATAACTGCAGACGATTTAATTTTTATGCTCCCAGACGTGTGTAATGCACTGACATTTATAAATATTATAAAAATGAGATTATAATACTCATAATACTGTTTTGAAACCTATTTCATTCTCCACTGGATTGTGGTGATAATAACACAAGTGCATATATATATGTCTAAACTCACCGAGTTTTATACATTAATTAAGTGCATTTTTGTATAACAGTTACACCTCAATAAAGCTGGGGAGAAAAGGAAAACAAAAATAAACAAAAGAACAATATATATATAACCATTGCAATTCAGATGCCCTGCAGGTAGATCTAATTCATACTGCAGTGGCTACATATTATTCCATAATCCAGCTGTGATGTAATTTATTTTTACCAATTACCTGTAGATGGGCTTCTAGATGGTATATTATATATTATACATATAGAACTGAAAGAACCTCAGAGTAACATTCTAGTACGCATTCATTTTTTGTGGATCTGAGATCACCAGGTTAGTCTGTTCTTTTCCTGAATGAGTTTCCTATGTCTGGATTTCTCCATCAGTTTAAATATGCACATATTTTTACTTCGAAGCATGTTTGAAATCAGGATGCGAGTTGCAAGTAGATGGCAACTTAGATTCAGTGAAATGTGGTACTCCTCCTCTGTAAGCCGTCAATAAACATCCTTGTTTGTCAGTATGAAGATCTCCCGGAGAGACATAAATATACACCTGCTCACGGGAAACCAGGGCAAGGTGGTGGACCCAGGCATTCTGTCATCTCTCTCCCAGGGGACTAGATACACACACCCTGTTCCACATCAGAACCCGTTTATCACCTGGGCAGAGAGATGCCATGTAGATGGAAGGAAATCAAGGAATCTTATAAAGGAAGAGAGTTCTGGGGCTGCAGGGCTGAACCAGGCTTGCACTGTGCTCTTTAGTGTGGGACGTTGGCTCTAATTTCTCCTGTCGTTGGCTCTCTTCTTTGGCTTTATTAGATTCGGCACAGTAAGCTGTTAGGCGGAGTGTCATGCCAACTAGTGTCAACCCACACCTTCTTCTTGGGTTTGATTTGCATTTAAGACTAACACAGTTGTTCAGGCTTCCAGAGGAGAATTATCAGGCTGCGGGGTCCTCTGAGATAATATTTATCAAACTGTCAGCCCAAATCCAAAGTGGAAGTCAAGATCCCAATGGTATTGTAGAATCAAAGTCTTTACAGATAAATAAATAAATAAGGCAAAATAGCAAATAGTGTGCATTTGCAGACTAAGTTGAACTCTAATTAGTGAAATTATAGTTTCGTGTTGTAGTGGGTGGTACGGCACTGCAGAATTAAAAGCTGTTTCACGCTGAGGGTTCTAGTCCACAAAGCTTGTGAACCAGCGCTGTCCACCTAGCGCGCTGTCTGCCTGGGGCTGGCTTTCCCCCTTCCCAGTCCTCGGCTGCCTCTGCCGTGTTCAGCCTCTGTGTCCAGCAGGCTGAGGGCGGCCAATCCCCTGCCCCCGCACCTTCAAGTGGGATGGAAGAGAAACAGGAGAACAAGTGCCTGCTGCATCCCTTGCTCATTCCTCCTTTTCTTACATGTTTCAAAATAGCCCTTTTATTCCATTTGTAGAGCTAGGTGAGCAAAAGCCTCGGGGTGCTTGAGGCCTGCTGCTGATTAAAAGAAAATCCCTTTTCCCCACTCTTAAATCTCTTAACTCGTTTTTCCCAAATTTTTACCAGAATGGTTCTTAAACCTATCTGGGGTAAGAGTCCTTGCAGACTCTAGCGAAAAATGCAAAGCCCAGAGAATACCACAAAAAAATTGACTTACGGTTTGAGGCTCTTTGAAGCTGGATCAGCTGTACATCTAGCTATTGGATCCATGAGAATCCAAGGTTACAAACATCAGACTATTAAGTTAACCATGCGTCAAATAGGAGAGAGTCAGAGGGCAAAATGTTAAAAAAAATAGATATGCTCTTAGGACACCACTGTTCTTGTCTGCTCGTCCTGAACACCAGCATTTTACCTGTAATTTTCAAGTTGAATTCTGCTCGATCCAGCACAATACAAAAGTAAGTTCTTAAATTTGAGGTATTAATATGACATTGAAAGAAGAGTTATTGAAGTTTCCTGAACTCACACTACAAAATAACTTTACCACTTATTTTAATTGTGCTTTGCTATAAATGTAATGACTGCAGTGATATATGGTACATATTTGATATTAACTTTGATTTCTTCTTATTGAACAATTGACAAAGCAAGAACAGGTTTGTTTAATAGAAATGTCTCTAACCTTATCTAGTCTAACTTCTTCTATTCCTTGATTATTTTGTTTCCGTGTCATTTAATGATCCTCATGTGCACCCCAAAGGCGTCTCATTATATCAGAGATTCTGGTATTAATTGCATAACATCATGAATCACACTGTCTGAAACAGATCAAACCCAGACAATGTAGAGCGTTTTCATGAGCTCCCCACATTTCGAGTCATTCAGTTCAGGAATATAAGATTGCCCTTTCTCCTTCAATGAGTTTCTGAAGCCACCTGTTACCCTTTACCAAGAATTGTTCTTTTACCTGGCATTGTTTGTATGCGTTCACATTTAGATTGTGGGGATGTAATGGTTAATTTTATGAGTCATCTTGACTGGGCTGCAGGGTGCCCAGATAGCTGGCTAAATATTATTTCTGAGTGTGTCTGTTTCGGGATGAGATTAACACTTGAATTGGTAGACTGAGTAAAGAAGTGTGGACATCATCCAATCCCTTGAGGACCTGAATAGAGCAAAAAGGTAGAGAAAGGGCAAATTTGCTCTTCGTGCCTGATTTACTTACTTGAACTGGGACATAGATCTCCTCCTGCCCTTGGACTGGGACTTACCCCGTGGATTGCCCCGGTTCTCAAGCCGTCGGGTTTGGACTGGAGCTATGTCACCGGCTTCCCTGGGCCTCCAACTTGTAGACAGTAGATCAAAAGACTTCTCAACCTCCACTGTCACATGAGCTAATCCCTCATAATCAATTGCTTTCTATATATCTATATTTGTCCTATTAGTTCTATGTCTCTGGAGAACCCTGAATGATACAACACTTTTGATATTCCTAGGAAATTAGAAAACCATGCTAATTTCTTGTTGCATAAAATGGATACATTAGAACATTCTGATGAGCAAATTATAAACAATAGAGCAAAAGCTTTCACACTGATTTACCTTTTCTCCCTTAAAAAGTCACCTTGATGTGATCATTAAAATTATGAGAATCCCGGGAGTAGGGTATCAGTCTGTCAGACATTTTTACAAAAATCTAGTGCCTCACAAGAGGATGGGAGGGTAGTAACAGATGAACCAGAGCAGGAGTTTTGCAGAGAAGAGAAACTGGAGAAGGATGCAGAAGCCAGAACAAGTGTCAGCACCCTCGGTCTAAAAACAGCCATCAGTGACCAGAGGAAGTGACAAGCTGGCGAGAAGAAGGAAGTTGTCCTGGCGTGGGCTTTTACACCCAGCACAGCCCTCTTCATTTTCACAGTGCGGAGGGACAGGGTCCCGCCTACGCCTCGCAGCCTCCTCTGCACCCACACCTGCCTCGTGAAGGTTGCTGCCCAATACCATTGACCTACACACAGACCCCAGGGTCAGGTGTGGGTCAGGAGAGGCCACTAGAGGCTGCCGCACCGCACGCCTGCAGAAGGAGTCCTCTTCAGCTGTCCAGGGTTAGACTCCTAGTCCTTTTTTCTTAAAAAACAGAAAAGCAAGGAATTCATGATTCACAAAGACAGGCAAATAATATGGATATTTCAGGAAAACTGTTGTATCTAAAGAGAAGGACCAAGATGAATAAACAGAGGTGGGGACCTGGAGAAAAACAAAGCTAATTCAAGGAACAGAAAATGTAAAAAAAATAAATAAATAGGGACTTCCCTTGTGGTCCACTGCAGGGGCCACAGTTTTGATCCCTGGTCGAGGAACTAAGATCCCGCATAAATAAAATAAAATAAAGTTTTAAAAAATAAATAAATAAAACAAGATGGAGATAATGCAGTAGGTATTTTATGCATGAAAAAGTTGCTTTGAAAATGAACAGGCCTGACCACTTGGAGCCATCCTCAGCATTGTCGCCTTTCTTGTGCCTCGCATGCAGCCTGGTCACTCCCCTCTGAAATGTCCCGCACACCTTTTCCTCCTCGTCATCTCTCTTCCCCAGCTGTCATCCCGCCTCTCGCTGGCCGCTGTCAGCACCGCCTAGTGGGCTCTGCACAGCTATTCTGCGTAACCTGCCCAGATATCCCCCACTGGTGGAGTGAGAGGTATCTTTCAGAACCTGATTCTGATCAGCCTCCCCACTCACTTTTCCTCAGTGCCTCCTCAGTTCGGTGAGGTTATGGGCTAGAACCTTGGCCACAGTCCCGAGGCCCCATGAACTGGCCAAGCTCGCCCTCCCTTACCCCCTCTGCACTGAGTCACGTCCAGTGTGATGGGCCTCTTGCCGTCGTGGGGCTTCTGTCTAGGCAATGTTCCCATTTGCCTGGCTTCATTTCATCCTTTGATCCTTTCACCTTCATCCGTTTGTATTCTTTTATTCTTCAGACCTCAGTTCAAATGTCATGTATTCAGAGAGGCTGAATGGTATGTTTCTCCATCATGATGATATCTTGTCATTTTTCTTTATTTCAGTAATCAGATTTCCAATTGCATATTTATTTGGTCGTTTGTTTTAGATCAATCTTTTCTTAACTACATTATATTTAACTCACCAAAATTCTACCTCCATGTGGGAGGACTAATATAATTTACTTATCATTAGATACCTGGAAAAGAGCACAGCAGATACCAATAAAGGATTTCAAACCCATATGATACATGAGCTTTATGAATTCTGTCATTGACCCTGAAAGCTCCATGTTATTCTCACGTTGTCGTTGAAATTGAGGGTCAGCAGTAGTTAGTAGTTTGTCATGGTTTAAGTTGTTCAAATAACACCAATAACCTTTTAAGGTTTATCTCTGATTGTTCAAAAGTTTCACTTTATATTATGCCAAAAGATGTAAGTCCCTCTGGTACATTTCTTCAAATGTGAAAACTATAGGACACATCTAATCAGAGAGTCTACGTAAAGAAGGTCCAGAGTCTCACCTTTTCCATCTGAAGGGGGTCCTTCCTTTAACCTCATCTCCTGGGGCAAGATATCACCAAGGGTCCCCTGTACTTGGGATTAACTCCAGAATAAGGGGGCAATGGGGAGAGAGAGCACACCAGGGACCAGTCCTGTCACTTGGGAATTGTCTATACTGTCTCTCAGCTTTGATGTCTCCTTTAGTGAGTGTGACCGACTGGGCAGACTCCGGGGGGGATTATATGCACTAACAGGCATACAATTCCTGGCACCTGGTAGACACTTAGAAAACCTAAGGTCCATCACCCGATACAATCTATTTCATTTCATCACCATCTCAAAAGTTTGCTGCAAAGTAAAGTAAATATTCGTTTATATGTATTTACATATCAAGCATAAATATTAAGAAATGCCATGTATTTCTTAAAAGTACAGGTATTTTTAAAATAAACTTTATAAATAATAATTGCCTAGAATCAAGCTATATGCTGCCAGAAACCTTTAGAGTTTTAAGTTGATTTTTTTAAAATCTAGAATAAACAAAGAAAAAATATCCTGAAATACTGAAATTGGAGAGGCAAGTGTTGCTTTTCCGTTCTTTGGACAATAATTGTTTCTTAGTAAAACCCTTAAGGTTTATTCTTAATGGACAGGTAAAAATGCCTTGTAATTAAATACATTGTATTAAATGCTTTCTTGAAAATGCTTTTTCTAAATCAGTTTTTTCTTAAATAATATTAGAAGTTCTCTCAATTCTATTTTCTTTGCTACACAAATATTTTTTACATAGAGCAAAAAATATGTGAATATATTTAAATGCGAATTTAACATGGCTTATTTTGCTTCTATTGCCTGCTAAAGACATATTACATCACATGAAAATTCTTTCTTAAATACAGTGTGCTTTTCCATAGAACGAAATTGTAGCGTGAATGAGGTTAGAACAATTGCTTATGATTTTACAATAAAAGCATAGATTTAATTTTATGGTTAAATTTTAAATTTGAAACCACTATGACATAACTGTGTGTATTTTCCAGTTTTATTTTTTCGAGGGCCTAGTGAGCGTATCTCTGTGTACAGATGTATACAGAGAGACATAATCTCAGAACACAAGAAGTTCTCAGCAGATACAGATGTGCACCTCAGTTTCATAATCAAATAGAAACATTTAAGCACTAGGAATCAATTTAACCACCTTCTCTGGGAAAGAAAACTGTCAAAATTGGTAAAGCTCTTTGAGACTGTCTTTAAAGCTCATTGATGCTGTAAAATCTTCCATAATCACTTATTTGATCTCTAAGAACTTTGATAATCTCTGCATCACTTTTTTCCCCCTCAAGAAGGCAATAATTTACAATTGTCAGTTTTTAAACAGGCTTTAATGAAGGTAAATGTCTTTACTAAAATAAAGGCATTAAATTAAAACTTCTATCTTAAACCACATGCTTCACTTGAAGATGTCCATGATTTCTAATTTGTTAGGACTTCTGCTTGATTATATAACTACCCTCCTAGAGAGTAAAATCTCCTTGCATCTTTTGACAGTTTCTAGCCTGTGACACAAAATGAAGAGTTAAATGCATTCTGTTTATTGTTATTGTTAGCATTATTACTCAGGGTGTTTTTCTTCCTGATTAGCGATGGCTCCTGACAGAATCTGACGTATCACGCTGTCAGGAAAGGGGTAAACAGGTGCTCAGGGGACGAGTCGCAGACTCACTGAGGCAAATTGGCAGAGGGAGGCCTGTCAGAAGCAATCACGCTAACGCCCACGTCTCTATTCACTGTGAGCGGAGACGTTTGGCAGACAGGACTGGAGACTTCTGGTGACACTGCTCGTGCAGGGGACAGTGGCAGAATTCAGCCACACACACACCAACATCCCTGATCATGATGTGGGTTGGAAGATTTCACCCAACTGGACCTATCCCAAGGTTACATTCCAACGAGGCGGCTTCTGTTCATGCAAAACCCAGAGCCCTGCCAGCTACACACCTTCTAAGGGAACCGTGCTGTCCAAGACACCAGAGCCCTGAAAACACTTTCTGAACCAGCACTTGCTTTATAAACCCTGTAAAGACAGCTCGTGAGCACAGTTTTTGTTTCTTCGGGTGGAGCATTCCCACCTGTCAAGACAAGCACTTCTTGGCCAAGATTTGAGCCCCGTGCTCTCAGACTGATGTAAAACCATTGTGAGGGTCAAGAGGGCGGCTGTCTGGCAACAGCCATGCATTGAAGACCCCAGAGCCGCGTGCCACGGGCTGCAACCTGGTCAGAAGCACTTGAATGCGAGGAATGTGGCAACAAGGATGCCTGCTTGTTGGATTGGAAGAAGATGGTTTATCGGTCCCCGAGCCCCTGCCCTGCTTGCGTCCTGCCCTCCTCTCTTCTCCAGTGCTCACTGGGCCCCCAGCGCTGGGTGTGTGATGGGAGACACAGGTACCCGGGTCTGCGTGTAGACAGAATTGGGTTCCTGACATGGTATTAAATTTATGCAGCCATACAAGTACTACAGTGAATAATAACAACATTATTTTGAAGTGTATTACATTCTGAAATAGTCTTTAAAAAAATTCCCTAGAAAAAAATAAAATTCCATTTCCCACTTGCTAATACAATTCCAACACATAATTTGCTCCGTGATAAATATAAGCTATGTTACACCAAGGGTTCTCCACTTGCAATAATTCACAAATTATTTATAATTTACACAAGATAGGCTCTTCCTGTAAAACTTAAATGCCTCATTTTTAGCTAAAGAACATAAAATCATTTATTTATAGTTTACATTTACCCATCCCCTTTTCCAGAAATAGATGATACGTCTTTCTTGTGATGCAATGTTTCCCATATGCATAAATGGTTTAGTAGCAACAGTAAATCAGAAAAGGATTAATAAAATATTTGGGATGGGGGCAAGAAAATCGATCTCCTTATCACTCGTGTTTGCATTCATCTGATGTAACTGCTGTTATCCAAGACACAGGGCACTCCTTGGAGAGGATGGGAAATGCTTGCTTCCCTTCACTGTAGGAGCAGGGGCACGACCAGGGCACCTCCATCAGCCACAGGACCTGGCTCGCCCACCCTTCTCGGGAAACATGGGGGTCAGGGTGTGTCCTCCACGCAGCAGGACAGAGCCAGGCTGAGTCCACCCATGCAAAATAGTCCAAATAGTAACAATATTGAAATAGTTTTTTCTTTGTTTTTAAGCTTTGGGATTCATGTTAAAAAAAACAAAACAAAACAAACAAAAACAAAAAGACACTTGGGATGGACCAAGAAACTAAAACATATCAACCAGTTACTACACTGAGTGCAGGGCTGCAGGATCTGTTCACACTTTTTACGTCTGTGAGCACTAAGGGAAAAGACAACACTTGAAATGCTTCCATTTCTTTCCACACCACATGTGCATCTCATTGTATAAGAAAATTCGTGCTGACAAGTAGCATAGTATTTTAAGAAAACAACACTTTTGACCTATATTCCAATGGTTTTCCCTTTTTCTTGGTGAATTTTTTAAACAGGCTAAAAACTCCTAGCTTCCTGAACTTCAAATATTTTCTTCTCTAGTTCTCTTATTAAATTAAATTGAAGGAGCTCACGATTTAAAACAAAATCCTTCTTTTCATTAAAGAAATCATACTTTTGTTCAGCCACATTTTAAGTTTTATTTTGAATACATGAAGCTTTTAGTGAAAAGCCTCTTAAATATGTGATAAAAATTTTTAATCATGATGATCAAAGGATGGAAGCTATTGTTTTATACCTTTAGCTTTTTCAAAGTGCATTGAGAATCACAAACCCTGTAGATGGACCACTGTCTTGGAGAAGAGACAGAGAAATTGGATTGTAAGAACAAAGAATAGAAGCTTTCTTGTAAAAGGAGAAATTTCCATGCACAGCCCTGTCCCTAGTGAATCAATGTGTTAGCCTCTGAAAGGCAAGTACATCTTATTGGGAGATGTTCTGCAGCCCCAGTTATAACCCCAGAGCTGCTTGGAGGGAAACAGTGTTTATAGAGTAGACATGAATTAAAAGTAAAACTTATCTGTAATGAAGAAAAGAAAACTTCCTATTAGAAAAAAAAGGAAAAATTAATTCAAAAATAACGTTCTGTTCTAAAACAGGAAGATGTTGTTGTGATTCTAAGGGAAGCTTTTTGGGGTAATGTAGTATGGACAGTTTCTCAAATGCAACAGGACAGCAGCTAATTGTATAATTAGTCTTTGTTCATTATACCTGTGTGGTATAATCAGATTTAGGGATAATATGAAACTATGGAACTGCAGGTCTTGTCACATTAAATTGATGAGAAAAATTATTGCTTAAAGAGACCTTATGACATGTTAATAAATGGGTATAGTCTGTAAGGAATATTAACAAAACCTGTCTGAACGAGATTATAAATCTCCAATGAGTTTTCAAATTACTCATGCCTCCAGGACACAGAAACACAAACTACTGGATTGGAGCCATGTCAGATTTGCAGCTACAAGGCTGAAAAAAAAAAAGCAAGATAAAAGGCAATGCTTAATTAAATGTGTCTACAAATAAATTCCAGGTTAGGTTAATTTAATTGTGTCTGTGTAATGCAGTGCACCTCTGGACATTTCAGAATGACGTTGGCTCAGTCCTAAAGCATCGGGAAAGCCTGGTATGCCCTCAAAGAGTGTACTCTAAGAACAAATACGTCTATTTTTTATTTAATATCTTATTGGACACTTTTTTGCAGGAAGAGCAAGCTTATTGAGACATGGATGATTTATAATTTAGGTTAGAAACTATTTGCTCAGGCACTTTGTTGATCCTTCAAACACCAATTGCAGTGAACAAAGAGCAAATAGTAAGATGTTCCACATACCTTGGATTTATTAAATCAGTTTGTTTTCACAAATGAAGAAGCTGAAGCCCACAGAGATTAAATCTCTTGGACTAAGTTACTTATGTGGCAAATGCTTCTTGGACCACGGGTCTGAGCCCAGGCAGGAAATTGACTCTAATTCAGTTTTACACGCGTAACCATGCTGATGTCTACGGCCTCCCAACAGTTTCTAAGAAAACCTGTTTCATTAAACAGGAGGCGACTTAAACATAAGGTTAGCAATGAGAACATCAGCAAATCATCTAAGAATGTGAGGCGTAACTTAACACCTATTTATTTTAAGCCTTTCACTGTATCATTTTCCTTGGCTCTGCTGAGAAATAGTTAAGTCTAGATTCACATGTATGAATGAGATTCCTGAGAAAACGGCTGTTCTTCTCAACTTCCATCACTTAAGGGTGATGTTAAGAAGACGTGCAACTGACAAATGTGTGGAGAGCAACGATGACAGCTGTTTCAAGTGGTATTTCCAGAAAGTTGCGCTGAGGCCCATGAATCCACCCCTACTCGGAAGGCAGTGCTGCTTTGGCTTTCATGGGTGTTCTGGTTTTGGTGCTAGATCAGGTATATTGAGTGACCTTGGATGGTGTTTCATCAGCATGGTTGTTGAGGAACAATGGCTGTGATCCATCCGCCGTCTTCTAGGAGAAAGCCTTGGATACCCTTGGGCGGAAACTGGACTCACATCGCCCTTGTGTGCATCCAGCAGAGGGATGCACATGGGGTTAAGTCCAGCCTGCAGACCAGACTGCTGACCTCTGACTCGAAATCCCTTCTTGGAAGCCTCATGAAATAAAGTTCAAAGACACCATTGGCAACTCAAATATTCTTTCATCTCGATTTGTTTAACGTACCAAAAAATATACCAGCATTTCCATTCCTTCACTCATTCATTTATTCCAAGTTTACAATATTTGGAAAAAGATTTCCTATGTTTTTTCCAAAATGCACAGCAGATTAGAGGTGTTCAGTTTAACTACATTTTCTTAGAATGGGTGGGCAGGTCCTTAAATCTCCATCCAGAGCCCCCATTTCCATTTTAACTGATGTTTTATCTAATGATACTGCTTGGAAGAAGCCAGGACGGGACCCCTTTGCTTAAATAAAAGTTTTTGCTTAGGGATTTTAAACAACTGACCCAGATCCTTCCAACCTCAAATCCAGGTTTAAGCGTGACAATACCAGATTGGTATAAGTAAGCATACAGCTGCCAATATTAGTAGAAGTGTTAGGATAAAACATTTTTTCACAGAAATGTATTACCTTGAGTATTATTTAAAATTATTCGCTTTTGTTATTTCCCTCGGAGATCTATTGTGTTTTATTTTGTCATATCTAATTACTCCTCTTCTGTTTATGTTTTTAATTGAGGAAATAATAGTCAAAATTGAAGCAGTTAAAATTATTTAAAGTCACCAATAAGTTTTATTGTGAAAAAACTGCTAATCTCTTTCTCCAGGAGATATCGGGAGAAAGAATTGGTGAGGGAGTTGAATACAGTGGTGTATAGAGTTGGGGATGTTTGAAAATAGCAAGAGGAAAGAATTGGTTCATGCTTCAAATAATTAGGAAAAAATGTCTAGTGCTAATCAGTTTCAAACTGGGTAGAAGCACTTATCTCCTGGCTTCAATAAATATTTAAAATGCTATCCATCATATTATTTTGAGCTCCTTACTCAATTTAACTCTACCCTCTTCCATCCAATTCTGCTTCCTCACTTTAAATATTTCCTTCATGGACCAGCTGTGTAGTTTTAGAGCATCATCCGGGCCCCGTAGCCAAGAGTAAGGAAATAGGTGGGCTATGGAGATAAATAAAAATTAAATTCGTGTATTTACCCTCAGTCCATTCCATCACAAACATATTCCTTAAGTATTTCAACCACCTATATTAATGCTCTTTTCTTTTATTATTGAGGTATAGTTGACATGTAACATCATATCAGTTTCAGATGTAAAACATAATGATTCAATATTTGTGTATATTGTGAAATGATCACAAGTCTAGTTAACACCCATCACCATACACAGTTACAGTTTTTTTCCTTGTGATGAGACCTTTTAAGATCTATAAGATCAATATTCTGTTCTTAATGAAGAACTCTACATATTTTTTCTAAATATTCCTGTTTACATAATTTTGACACTTCATTTTACTTGTGCTTAGAAGTTAGAGGATAAGGTCTCCCTATATTGTAATACTGGGGTTCTCTGCACCTTAGTTGTGAGATTTCTAAGCAAGGTAGTGAGGGATTTACTACCTAATCAAGACTAAATTTTCAGGTCCAAGAAACTAATTAACCAGAAACCATTGCCCTGTATCTTTTACACCCAAAGCAGGTAAATGTGCACTTATAGGTACATCAATTTACTTCCTATCTTTCCTCACTAGAAGATAAAGCCCAAGATAGCAAAGACTTTGTTGTTTCCTTCACTAACACATCCCCAGAATGTAGAACAGTGCCTGGAGCATAGTAGCTGCTCAGCAAATATTTTTGGAATGAACCAGTGGATGGAAGGGGGGTGTAGATGCACAGAGGATGGGAGGGCACAGATGTGTAGATAGATGGAAGTGTAGATGGGTGAGCAGACAGATGAAAGGGTGGTGGGTGGATAGGAGGGTAGATGGATGACTAGCATAGCTTGTTCCAGTTCCAAGGCCATCTGCAGGAGAATTCCCCCTTTCTCGGAAGAGGATCAGGCTTTTTGTTGTATGCAGGGCTTCAACTGATTGGACGAGGCCCACCCACATTATGGAGAGCAATTGCTTTACTCTACAGCTTAAACTATTAATCTCATCCAGAAGCACCCTCACAAAAACACCCAGAATAATGTTTGGCCAAATATCTGGGTACCTTATAGCCAGTGAAGTTGACACATAAAATTAGCCATCAGAGTTGTTCTTTTCTATGCTATGAATTTCTGTCCTTTAGTAAGATTTTAATTTTTTTTACATTATGACTAAGGGTAAATTTATGATCCATAAAGTAACAGCTTATTAATAGTTTATCGCTGTCATCTTATGACCACTATGGTTTATTCATTTTCTCTTCTCTGTTTATTGTCTCTTCCCTTCCTTCATTTGAATGCTCCAGATGCCTTTACTTGCCATCTTTCTTCCCTATGGTTTCAGTACAATCATTCTCCTTTGTAGTCCCCTATCATGAGTTTTTATATGCATGCTTTTAAAAGTATCTTTTTGCATTTACTCTTACATATCAATATTCATCCTTATCTAAATAATGGCTAAAGTTAAATAATATATGTATCATTTTCCTGAGTAACACAAGATAGACCACTTTTATGTCAATCATTTCAATCTCGTTTTACATGTTACTTTAGTCAGATATTTTAATGCCACTTCATTATAGGGACATCAAATTATTCATTGCTATTATTGTTGAATTTCATAGTCCATGCTTATTCAGAATTATTATCATAGTTACAAATTTATTTGCTCTCTTTTTCTTGTTAGTGATATATTAGAGCCTCTCAATGTATCCATCACATCTTTTGTCTCTTGGTCATGTTTTTGTGTTTTTTTGTGTGTGTGTTTCTTTTTGAATCTCTGTGCTGTATTTTAGCCAAGGGTCACTATTTTGTTTTTTCCTGTAAAGGACCAAATAGTAAATATTTTAGGCTTTTTAGGTCACATAGGTCTCTGCCACAACTATTCAACTCTGCCATTGTAGACTGAATGCATAAATGAGTGGAGCTGGTTGTGCTTTGATAAAACTTTATTTATAAAAACTGCTGTCAGTGGCCATAAGCTTTGGTTTCTGATACATGTTCTAGATGAATTTGTCAGTTTTCTTCCAATTTACTGTTTCTGTTTAATCATGTCCCTTTGATGGATTCTAGAGTTCATCCTACATATATTGTCTCACATGACAAAATTTTTGAAATTCAAGACTCAATTGAAAATAATATGAAATATTGAAGGCTCTTCTGTTAATTAAATCGTACATTGTGTATGTGATATTTATACCATATCCATGGTAACATCTCAATGAACTGTTGCCACATTAACAAAAATGCTGATGTTTCCTTAGATGGATTCTGTAGCCTAGTGTTTGTTTATAAAACATCTTCCTTGACTTGGAATTTTGGGTAATATCTGGAAATCTAACATATTTTTATTTGTTTCTTCTTTTTTTCTGGTAGAACCTAAGAGTAAATGAGGTTTTGATGTTGGTTATGCCAAAGGAGGGCAAATGACAGATGATAATACATTTAAAAACTTAGGCCATGATTGATGGACAATTTTCTTTAAAAGTAAATAAAATGACTAGTCTGAGACATTATTGAAAACAAAAAGCCAAAATAGTTATGAATAAGAGGAATGTCAGTGTACTTTAATCCAGCTTTAGTTAAACCAACTTTTCTTCCTTACAGTGTGGATACAACGTGCACTCTTTTGATAATTGTATCCTTTTTACTCTCAAATTTCTAGTGCCAAGAAAAGATCTTGATTGCCCCAAGCTTCTCCTTTAATGACATGATCTGTGCCAAATCGGACATGTCTCTCAGCCCTGCTTGGGCTTATGTCTAAGTACATATTGGAAAACCTTGTTCAGCCCCTCCTTAACTTTTCACAATAATAATCCCACTTACTGAAAACCCATCTTAGAGAGTGGAGCTTGATAATGTCATGAAGCCGCCGGTCATTAGGGTGCCTCTAGTGGTGCTGTTGTGCAATTTGGTGAGTAACGATGTGTTTGCCTTGCGTTATTCTCTTTAGCCTAGTTGAATTATGAATGATTAAGAAAAGCTTTGGCCATCATAGGAAATGTTGGATACAGACATGCACTCAGACAGAAAGCTCAGAATCAATCAGTAGATCATGTTATTTGTTCATTCATTTTAAAATTTATTGTTTCAAAAGTATTCATTGAGCATCTACTACATACTAGGCACTGAGAATAGGTCAGTCAAGTTTCTTGTTCTCATGGAATTTTGGATTTTTTTTTTTTGCATTGAATCTACAATAATTACATATCCTAAACAAATAGTTACCATATGGGTTTTTTTCTGAGTACCTGATTTTTCTCAGGAAATAAAGAATAAAATGGAGCAAAGTGGGTATTTTTATTCATTTCAAGCAGGAATTAGTATATTTCCTCAGATGTACATTTAATCAATTGATTTTTGATCCACACATGAATGCGTAAAATATTGTTAATGCTCTCTGAAAGTTGAATAAAAACAAAGATAAAGCATTAAAAAGGCTGACAGTCTCAATGTATTTAGAATAAATAAATGAATCATATATGCTCTACAAAAGCTCATTTGCAGGAACAAACCAACTTATTTTCTGGGATTAAAAAAAAAGTCTTTTCTGAGGACAGTTGATAAAATTTCATTGCTTTTGAGTTTTCCATCTTTGTTTCATCCCTTTTGAAGGCTACTGTAAACTTACAATTGTATTTTCAACTTTATAGGTAAGTAATACCTAACAAGTATATTTGCATCAAAGTGCATATTTTTGCTCGCTTTGACAAAAAAAAATATATATATATATGAACTAAAAAAAAAACCCAAAAAACTTCCCTTCTATTTTGGCTTTAAATATGATATTCTTCATATGTGGAGCTGTGGACCCACCATCACCAGGGTTTGAATCACTCTCTTCATTAGTTGTGATGAATGCGCGCCTGTCCCTTCTCGTCAGGTGATCCCAAAGAATTTATAGGATGTTTCTGGCAAAAGGAGTCTGTGATTAAGGAACGTAGCATAGCTTGCTACCCAAGGAAGCTGTCAAAAATCATCATGATTTTTCATACCTTTGGTAGGAGCTTTGTAACCCAGTTAATCAGCCAGAGTCAGTTTTAGTTATGCACTTAAAAAAATACACTGAATTTTCCGCACATGGAGGAGGAGGATTTGTAATCAGATATACGCTGTTTGCTCCCATTTACATGTGAAGCCTGCCCCATGTCCCCACCAAGCCTTTACTTCTGGTGCTTAAAAGTGTGCTCTCCCCACTGCCCAGCATCTGGTAACCCTTTGCCTACAGCTGTTGTCTTTGTACCTTTCCCACTTGGGAAGTATATGCACGCTCATTGCTTCAACTACCATTTGAGTGAAATCTCTAATCCGGATCACCCACCCACACCTGAGTGTCGATATTTTAGTGTCAATTTAGTATTTCTATAAGAATGTCTCACTTTCATGTCTCACACGTTCAAATTCTGCACAGCATTTTCCTAACCAAGCTAGAGACCCTTTCTGCTTCCTTTTGGCACAAACATCACAGTGGCCCCCTGGGAAGTTGCCCTTCCTTCCCTCCTTCTTCCCTCCCTCCCTCCCTTCCTTCCTTCCTGCCTTTCTTCCTTCCTTCCTTCCTTCCTCTCAACTTTTCTGTTAACCTGCCATGGTCTGTATATAATCCTATATTACTTCAACTTGGCCCCTGGGTTTCTACATCTGTCCCAATGACCAGTAGGTGGACTCCTTAATATTAGGGACTTAGTTCTCTCTTTCTCTTTTTATTTTTCAGAACCTAACATAGTGCAGGATACCAAGTAAGCCCTCAATAATCTCTTCCTGAACAGGTAAAGAAGGAAATAAACATCTGCAATCACAACCTCTGTTCACTCTTCCTGTACATTTTTTTACCTGGTTTCTCACTCTTCCTTGCCCACACTTCTCTAAAATGACTCCTGTTTGAATGACGGTAAGTAGCATCATTACCTGTCTCCTTCCCACCAAAATCAACGCCTTGCAGTCCTGTTCCATATGCTATTTTTTTTTTTTTTTTTTTTTTAGCGGTACACGGGCCTCTCGCTGTTGTGGCCTCTCCCGTTGCAGAGCACAGGCTCCGGACGCGCAGGCTCAGTGGCCATGGCTCACGAGCCCAGCCGCTCCGCGGCATGTGGGATCTTCCCGGACCAGGGGACGAACCCGTGTCCCCTGCATCGGCAGGCGGACTCTCAACCACTGCACCACCAGGGAAGCCCCCATATGCTATTTTATAACCAATGATGGCTGTTGCTGTTTAGAGACCTCACAGTAATACGAGCTGATATATAACAATACAGTTTGTTGTATTAAACTAAAGCTTCTAAACAGGCAGCATTTTACCCGTACATTCACTGGGGGCACATATTAATTAAGATACTCAGTGGGTCCAAGAGGAAGGAGAGAGGCACTGGTTTCACTCAACTTTTCTGAGTTAGTTGTTAAGGAAAGCTTACATCCCTGTCATTTTCCCTGGAAAAATTCTCCCAGGAAAGTACACAGTTTGTATGAGCTTCTCTCTTCTCCAAGAAGCCTAGAAAGTTGCCCTCTTAAAAGAGAGAGGGAGTTCACACTGACTTTCAATACTTCCAACAAACAAGAGTGAAAGATTACGTCTCCCATTGGGATTACAACAAAACTGCCTACAAATACGGGTTTGTGTGTCTCCAGTAGACACCTGTAAAGTGTCAATTGAAAACATCCTCAAGATAATCATGCATAATAATTGAGGCATGCTTAGTATTCAAATGGATATCTTATCTTTGAATATCTTTACACATATTAACTAAATAATTCTTACAACATCAGTCCCCTCCATATCATGTTTCAGGGAAAAATGGATCAATAGAAGAAGTAATATTCTTATAGAGAGACGGAGGAAAAAAATAGGGTTTTTGAGAACAATTTAAAATGGAAAATTAAGTAAAAGTGAACTTGAAGGCTTAAAGATATTAATTCATTGCTGCCAGACCCTTTGGGGGTTATCAAGATTGAAACAAAACTGGTTTCGTTTCATATCTGATAAAATTCAGTTTCAATCTCCGCACGACATGCCAAGCAATAAGGGTCTTTTTGGAAGCAGCCAAGTGGACAGTGGCCTTGGACTGAAGGCAGTGACTGCATGGGCACCTCACAGCCACCGGACCTGTGAGGCTCTCCTGAGCGGCCAGCTGCTTGGCCTGGGGACCCAGGCAAGGCCGGAACGTGTGAGCGTAGGACTGTCTCACCCTGAGATGTGTGTGGTGGGCAAATGAGAGAGGGAGGTAGAGTACTAACAAACAGTCCTCTTCCACTGCTTTTTTTTAAAGATAGAAATCATGTATATATATTTTTTCTTTGTTTATTGATACGTAATTGACAAACATCACTGTATAAACTTACAGTGTACAGCATAATGATTTGATTTACATATATTGTGAAATGTTTACTACAAGAAGTTTAGTTAACATCCATCACCTTGTACAGTTATTAAAAACAGAAAGAAAAAGACAAAGTGTATTTTCCCTCATGGTGAGAACTTTTAGCACTGCTTTACTCTCACCGTGGGCACCGATGGTCTGTGTGGAGACATTCAAGGGCCTCCCTCCTTCTTGTTGATGGAGCCCCCAGTAGAAGAAAGCACAGGTGAGCTCCCTCACGTCCTTCCTAAGCTGGGAGGTCCTGGTGTTTACCCTGAACTCCAGCACGGGCATCAGGACAAGCTGCAGACCTCTGTCTCCGATTCACAAATGGCCTCGGCACAGACCCACAGAAGCATCCAGCTCAAGGCCTCAACTGCATAAACAAAAACATCAGACTTAAATCGGATGCTTAAAACTCCAAAGGTTAACCAGGAAGCCATCATTTCTCTCTCGACCCGGAGGACAATATAAATAAATCACCTGTTATTGGTAACAAAGTTCCTCTCCATCACAATTGCACAGACTCACGGGTCAAGGGTCAGAAAATAATGACCCAGGAAAGCTTGTAATGATGGAGCACAGTTGAAGGGGCCTGATCTCTGATGGCCAAGGTGCTTCCAAGTCAATGAGATGTGTTTGACCCAGAAAAGCTAATGACTTAGAGAATGTCAGCTGGCGGCACTGAATAGAGAAGCTTCTGATTGTCTGTAAGACAGAGCCTGGTTTTGTGCACGAAGGCCCCTGAGCATGACGCGGAAAATGCCCCCACGAAAATTGCAGCTGTCTGTGCATCAGAAACATGTGCACTTAGGCAGGGATTCCTCCAGAAGACGTTTTCCGTAAATGTTTGAGGAAAGATTCAGTCGTGGATTTATTGTAGGTTTGCTGCATAATATTGGCAAGTTGCCTTCCCCTACGACTGTCTCCACTCATGAAACACGGAGAACACCCTGCTGAATTCAGGCATCCCCGCACTCCCAGCATCAAAGTGAAATACTAGGAAATTACAAGTGAATCTTAACACAACTTCTAAAATTTGGCAAATTCAAGCACTACATTTTTTTTTTTGAATCTTTAAAATCACCCATGTTTGGAAGATGGTTATTTTGATCGTGAAAAATGTGAAATGTCGTGTTTAAAACATAGAATGAAAACGTATCTTATGCCTATTTGGTTCTCCTTTCTTAGGGAGGGCAAAATATAAAACCTCACAAAGACTCATCTTAGGGAGAAAGATGGATGAGTTTTTTTTTTCTTTTGCAGACACTGTCCATTTTATCAACATGAAAAGAAAACAAAATGCATATTTAAAGATCGGGCAAAACCGTAAAGTTGATTAAGAGCACCTCTAACTGTTATTTTTCCCTTCCTTCTCCTTGGTCCAATGCCAACAATCATGTTATTCCAGACGGAGCTGTTGAGTAGAGCAGCTGGACCCCACTGTGCAGGATGGCATTTTTGTCCTTTCTGTGTGAGCTGACTTAGGCTGGAGGAGGAGTAAGGGATAAAACGCTTCCTTGAATTCTGACTGTGGTGTGCACTAGCTTGAGAGGATTTTCATGACACTTTCTAGTGGAATGGACCGTTCAGTTGGCTATCAAGATGTGTGTTCTTGACTCTGTCTTGGAGCTAACCCATGTATTTGCATATCTAAAATTGCATTCATTTAAAAGATGTATGTTAATGAATAACATCATTAACATGAAATTTTAGATTCTAATGGGTGCTGTTTAGGGGCTTACTAGTAGACAAAGGACAGACACAGTTTACATCCTATTCAAGAAAAGAACATTAGATTATTAAATCTGACCATCCACAACTGCCTGTAACTTTAGGGGGAAACATTAAAATAACCATGTTTAATGAGATTATTAGTTAAGGATATGCAATTAGATCTGTTTTGTATCCAGTGAACCACTCTTAAATATGTCAACATTTTTATTACAAAATACACTATTATGATAATCCTTTAAAATAATTCTAATTCATATCTATATGAAGTTCCCATTTTGTGAGTCACTGCAATTAAGTTGGTAATTGGAATAAGATGGTTGCTCCCATTGGAAAGAGACTGTACATTAGAATAAATCAGCTGCTTCTTATGAGCTTGTAAGAAGTATGTGATCCATTTTGCTTCCTGTTCCACTCTGTGCAAACAATGAAGATACTTATGAACACAGTGAATTCTGTTGAGTAACTGAATTGCATGTAATCAGATAAGATATGATTGAGGAAAAAAAAGGTAGGAAGAATAAGGAAACGACCTGGGTGAATATGTGATATGGACACATGGGTGGGGCAGGGGCGGGATAAAAGTCCAAATTATAACCAACTAAAGGACGGTGCTAAGGCGGCGCTGTCTTTTTAGTTCAGGATCGCTTATGTGAAACCTATTAATAGGATCTCAGAGCTGTGAATCTGGCTGGAAAAAGCAGCTCAGTCTGTGGAAGGCAGGTTTGCTCAAGTCCATTGTCTCAATGTCTGTCTCCGGGTTTGAGAATATGAATGAGAGAAACAGTTGATGGTGGAAAGATTTCATCTCCCCTCAGCGGCTGGAAAAATGAAGGACTTGAGACCAGCACAGCAAATGCTCACACTGAGATTTGAAATCAGAAGCTTTCCTGCAATGCCTCTCATGCTGATCTCTGGGACTGTCTTTGTATCCCTCACAATAACTCTGTAATTTGTCTCTGGTATCTAATAGAGATGGGATGGGTGGCTCTCACCACACAGTCTAAAAATAGAATCTCCCATTTTAGAGAACATCCAACAGAACGCAGGCTATAGGTACCCTGGTTTATTTGCAAAACAAAGCCTGCTTGCTTCCTCAGACAAGCTTTGCATCATTGCAGAATAGCTCAGAGTGGGTAAGATGTGCTTAAAATGCAGTAAAAGACAAGGAGGTCACAGAAAAGGGGAAAAATGGAAATCACTCCGAGGATTGGCAGGAAGTCGGTTTCTTCTTGACCCTGTGGACCGACCGTGGATTACTGAATGAGACTCAGAACAACATATAAAAAAACAAAAAAACTCAGGAAGAGTCAGCAGGCTCTTTCTTCTCCTTGGGAATGATAGACACAGCAGGAGAATTTATCCCTAACATCAGTTGTTTGAAAGGCACACAGAGTACGGCTTCTCATGCACAACTTGAAAGACACTCCCTAGTGTTTCTTATTGTTTCATTTTTTCCTGTGTTTATCCCAAGTTGGCATAAATAAACTAGTGAAACAGCAAATTTGTGCATCTGGTAATTATGTCTAAGCCCCAGAACTAGAATATATGAAATTGGCCCGACTCTTACATTTTAAGATACTCTAGAAAGAAATAAAGAAAAAACGAGAGGAGGGAGGGAGAGACAGAGAGAGAGAGGGAGAGACCACAGCCTTATTACTGAGACAATATTCAATTCTATAAGAAATCTTAAGTCATACACAAACCCAGAATAGGAATCCCTATTCAAATTTAACCATTTTAAAGTAGCTACTATGGGGGGACAGTAAGAGAACATAAAAATAATATTAAATGAGACCAATGTTTCATTAAATTCAAAATCTTCAAACAGCCTCAGCTTATTTTCTCTAACTTTGATCTCAAAAGATGAGAAATTTAGCTAGGATAAACCTTTTCTCTCTTGGCCAATTTTCTAAAATCCTAATCCCTGGACCAACAGGGGGTTTGGAGAGAGTAGTACTCAGTGTACAATTTAGCTGGATTGGTGGACAGGCTCTGCCACTTCATTATCTGTTAACTGGAGAAAGTTGCATAACTTCTCTGTGCCTCAGTTTCCACATCTGTAAACTGGGAACAATTTTAGAATTTATATCATAATGTTTTTTATGGGTTGAATTGTGTCCCCCGCAAAAAATTCATATGTCAAAGTCCTCAGAATGTGACCTTATTTGGAGACAGAGTCTTTGCAGAGGTCATCAAGTTAAAATGAGGTCAGTAGGGTGGCCCCTGATCCAATATGACCAGTGTCCTTATAAAAGGGGGAAATTTGGAAACAGACACAGACAGAAGACCCCAAATGAAGATGGA
This sequence comes from Monodon monoceros, assembly GCF_005190385.1. Lineage (NCBI taxonomy): Eukaryota > Metazoa > Chordata > Mammalia > Artiodactyla > Monodontidae > Monodon > Monodon monoceros. The sequence goes on from NW_021703778.1 coordinate 26,317,885, forward strand.
GGGGAAGATTGGGATGATGTGTCTACAAGCCAAGGCACACAAGAGTTGCCAGCAAACCACCAGAAGTTGGGGGAGAGGCCAGGAACAGGTTCCCCCTGGCAGCCTCAGAAGGACCCCACCCTGCTGACGCCATGATCTCAGACTTCAAGCCTCAGAACTCGGAGATGATAAGTTTCTGTTAAGTCATCCAGTCTGTGGTATTTTGTTACAGCAGCCTTGAAAAACTAATATCGGGTCATTGAGAGGTTGATGGACTGATAAATGTAAGAAGCTTGGAAACATGCCAGGAGCAAGATAAAAGCTCAGTAAAAGTGAGCTAGGATTATTGTTATTATTACTGCTACGACTCGGGTCATTTTAAATTTTAATGAAATATATTCTATGACTATTTCCTCTAAATAGCATAACTACCTTGAGTCGATGACCACGGGTGGCTCCTTACCGACTTGTTTGATTGACACAACTGGCCAGTGGATTTGGTGAGGAAAGACACGTGGAGCTGTTTGGGGGACATTCATAGTCGGCCTGACTCCGTGTTCTGTGCCTTCCAGCAGCTGAGTCCAGGTTCTCCCCATTGCCCTGCACATGTAGGAGGGCACCACCCAGACTGCTCCGCACACATGTGCAAACACACAAGCACCCCTACATAAAGCCAATGCCCTCTCCTCCTTTTCAAGGAGAGACCATCAAATGGGGAGACGAAATGGAACAGAGCAGAAAAGCAGCTTCTGAGCCCTCACTACACAAGCGCTGTGCAGCTCCAGGTTAAAAACGGATGGTCCGGCCCGATAGTTTTCACTCTCAACTGCAGAGCATAAGTGGGAAAGCTCATTTCTAGATTTGCCCAAGAACGGAGACCACTTTGGAAAGGTTGTTCCATGGGTCGTGGCCCCAGCAACACTTCCCAGTGGCACTGAGTCTTAGGACATTCTGCGGCTCCCTGCCTCCATCCAGGGTTCACACCTTTCGTAAGCAGCATGGCCGTTCTCTCTGAGTCACTTCCTGACACTCAGCTACGCATACCTTACATGCCAATACTTGTCTCAAAACTTGGGCCAAGTTGCTCTGTCTTGGGGATTCTCTCTTTTCACGTCTCCCAGACTTTAACTTGAAGATGAACTCTCCGGGGCTCGCAGCTGACACATAACAGATGCCTTCTGTAGGAGTGAATGGAGGCTACTTGCCAGCTAGGCCCAGGAGGAATTCTGCACAGCCAGGAGGTGCCAGCTCTCCTACCCCTCTGCGTCCCCACCCAAAGGAACGTGAGCCCCTCTTTCCTGAAGAGGGGGGTGCAGTGGCTGACGGGCACCAGTCTCCCTGCAGGACCATCTGCGGGGCTTGGAAGGAGGGTCCAATTTCCCAGATTCTTGAATACCTTGTTTAGAACTTTCCCAAGCAGTTTTCTTCTTGAAATACGTCTTTAGGCAAAATGCAGTCTAAACATCTCTCAGGTGATTTAACACAGATATCCAGATAACCCGTTGGCTTTTGAGGAATTTCAACCTGACATACAGGTGGCATGCAAGTGAGTTTTGTTACTAGAAACTTGAAATAATGCAGTTACTGTGACCAGTCTCATAGAATCCCCCCAAATACACCTATGTTATTGAACTACATGGAAGGCTCTTACATTTGCACATTTGTGTGTGTGTGTGTGTGGTACGCGGGCCTCTCACTGCCGTGGCCTCTCCCGTTGCGGAGCACAGGCTCTGGACACGCAGGTCCAGCGGCCATGGCTCACGGGCCCAGCCGCTCCGCGGCATGTGGGATCCTCCCGGACCGGGGCACGAGCCCGTGTCCCCTGCATCAGCAGGCGGACTCCCAACCACTGCGCCACCAGGGAAGCCCGACATTTGCACGTTTTAGAGAGTAAGTCACCATTTAGCTTTTTAATCTTAATAGCAGTACTAAATAATTGGTGTATATATATATAGAGAGAGAGAGAGAGAGACACACACAGAGAGAGAGATTTAAGACACTATCAAACAGTATTTCAAGGGATGTGGAAAATTGCTTTTGCTATCAAACAAAGGAGGGCATTTCAAGGACAGCCAAATAACTCCTGGGTTGTCTTAGGTCAAGCTGAGTTCTCAGATCCGCAAATGATCTTCAAGTTTTCGTGGTGCATGTCAAACACCTGGGGCACTCACTGTATGCCAGGCTTCTTGAAGCTAGAAAGTGAATAAAATAACATTTGCTTTTCAATCTGTCCAAAAATATACAAAATACAGCACCATATAATGACTGTTTAATGGTGGTTACCTAATGAATTTAAAACAAGTTACATAGACACAGGCGATTTGAGGTTTTCCAGGAACACGCACATGTAATGCATAGAGGCAGTTGTGTCCTTAAGCTGGTACCCAGGGAACAGGTGTGGGCAAGATGATCAAAGGCAGCATGATCATACCTATTAAATCGTTAACCTAATATTGTGCTTCATTCAGTACATCTCCTAAAGATATAAAATTTAATTTATAATTGTAAGTGAATATTTAATGTATGCTCATTGCCGTGATAGAAATATTTGCAGAGTATTATGGAGCAGAAAAAAGATAAATAATTTTGCTTGCAGGTGAAGAGAAAGACTTGTATTGAGCTGGGCCTTGAAGAACGAGGAGACTGTAAAATGTGAAGTTCAGGGAACCAGTGAAAGGGCAAGGCGTTCTGGGAAAAGGAAGGACAGGGGTCAGGCACAGAGTTGTAAATATACAGGAGACATGCAAAGAGAGGTGAGAATTTCCACTTGGAGGATGATAGTGCAGGCGGGTGTCTGACGTCCTTGTAGGTCCTTTATGTTCTACCTACCTACCCACTTACCTACCTATCCATCTATGCCTGTCTATCTGTCTATCTCATCTATCTATCATCTATACATCCAGTCCGTTCGGCCAACCATCCATCCATCCAACCATCCATCCGTCCTCTGTATGTATGTATTTACCTATCCATCCTATTTATCATCTCTCTCATTATTGGACATGATTCCTGAAAGCCTCTCCAGGTTTTTGGGGTTTTTTTAAGTATTTTATAAATTTAGTTATTTATTTTTGGCTGCATTGGGTCTTCGTTGCTGCGCGCTGGCCCTCTCTAGTTGTGGTGAGCGGGGGCTACTCTTCACTGCGGTGCGTGGACTTCTCATTGTGGTGGCCTCTCTTGTTGTGGAGCATGGGCTGTAGGTGCGTGGGCTTCAGTAGTTGTGGCTCTTGGGCTCTAGAGCGCAGGCTCAGCAGTTGCTGCCCACGGGCCTAGTTGCTCTGCGGCATGTGGGATCCTCCCTGACCAGGGCTCAAACCCGTGTCCCCTGCATTGGCAGGCGGATTCCTAACCACTGCGCCACCAGGGAAGTCCGGAGGTTTGTATAATCTCTTAAGGATTCAGTCTACCTTTGAACCGGTAGCTATGGTGGAATATTAAATCATAAATGATATGAAGGAAATATTTTAAAACATTTCTAAAGATCAGTAATTTCAGAATCTGGTCAGCTTCTTTTGGATTCAAGCAGCGCACTGGACAATATTAATTCTGTTTGTGTGGGAGCGCTACGCCCAAACTGTTCTGAGAGCTGAAGCTGCCATTCTGTTTTGCGCCATTTTCTCTCAATCCAAGGGTGTGGCTACACACACAAACGGGTCTCACCAAATTAAGCATTTCATGGGATTTTAAAGGTTGGATTCAGTTGAGAGATTAGGTTGCTTTCTTCCAGCTGCAACATTTCAGATGGAGGCGGCTTGGAGACTTCACTTTCTAATGCTTGTTTAAGCTTGTGGAGGTCTGGTTTGTTCTGGTGGAGGTTGCCTAGGTGATGGGACCCCAGGTCACGTGAAGTCAGAGGAGCGGAGGGCAGGGAGGGTGGGCGCCTTTCTGCGCTGAGGCCCAGGCTCGGTGTGAGAGGCGGCCTTCTCCGTGTTGGCCAAGTGTCTTCATTTTGACTCTGTACACCATCCCCGTGCCTCTGCCTGATGGTGCTATCAACATGCCTTCAGTATGCTGGTGTAGGCCCTGTAGGGTCACTGCTAAAAGGCCATTTCCTTTTACAGTCCAACCATATTTAGTGTCTCTGTCTCTCTAGAACAACTGGGCTTCCTTCAGTCGTATAAGGATGCCCAGCTGTCCTCTGACAGGCAGGCCTTACTAAACTCACTGCTGATTTTTATGTGTTAAAGCCAGTGGCACCACAGCCTGTAACAGGCACCCATGCACTGAAGAGTGATCTATAATCTTGCCCGGCAGGGGGAACGGATAATTGGTTGCTCCCTTTCCTTGTGGGCAAGCTTCCAGCACGTTTAGTCATTGAGGGTAGATAAACACAACTGCGTTTCAGAGATTTTTGCAGTTACCCCCAATATATGCCTTTATACAGAGGACCTTTACCTTAAAAAGTCATAAATTAATTCCAATGTTTTAAGCAGATGGCATCTATACTCCTCTTTCATTTCTTTGAAAAGAGTTTCACAGTGTTTTTAATTTTGAGTTTTTTAAAGGATGCATGGGTTAAAAATCTTTTTGAATCATTTAGTGTTCCATAAGCCAGTCCTGTCTTGTGGTAGCTTGGTTTAATAATAAATGAACTTTTAAAATCTAATCCTGGGTAATTCAGGAAACAGAATGTCCTCCTCCTAATGTCTTTTTCTGATAATGATGGAGATTTACGTTGATAAAATTGCTTGCATGGAAGATGAAGTGGTCCTGATGGCTGCTTTCAATCGTGGACGGGCCATACGAGGCCATGAGGTTCCTTGGCTGGACAGAGCGGACGTATTCCTCAAGGGCACAGGACCAGGCTGCATCCACGTGGAGGCTTCTGCCAGAGGGAGACCCAGGTACACAGACAGGAACTGGGGGGCTGGCCCACAGGGAAAAGGGCCGAGAGCTTGGCTTTGCTGGCCCTTTCATTCAACCAGTTGGTTGATAAATAGTCACTGAATGTTGACTCAGTATCACATATTTTCCTGGGCAGTGGGGATAAAGCAGTGCAAAACACCCAGAAATCCTTGCCTTTCTAGGGTTCTCATTTTGGTACCTAAAGTCAGAAATGATGTAGATGAATGGAATGTATAATAAATTAGATGAAGGTAAGCGCTACGGGGGGAAAAAAAAGCAGAAGGAGGACAGAGGCTGCTGCCGGGTTCCTGCTAGGCAGAGGGGCCCCTTTTAAACAAGGAGGAGGAGGAGGACCCAGAGAGGAAATAACATTTGAGCAAAGTCCTGAGCAGAGTGAATCCCAGGAGAAAACGTTCCAGGTGGACAGAGAGAAGAGCAAGTGCAAAGGGCGGGAGCCAGTGAGGATGTCGGTGGAAATGCAGTCTTAGGGGAAACAGGGGGCTTGCAGCCATGGGGTATTTCGGGTAGAGAACTGGCATGATCTGAACTCACTGGTTAGACCGTGGGGACCAAGGGCATAACCAGAGCCCAGCTGGGAGGCCGTGCAGTGATCCTGACAAGACATTGTGGTGGCATGGACCAGAGCAGTGCCGGCAGAGATGAGGAGAAGTAGGCAGACCGTGGACGTGTTCTGGAAGTTAGGCAGAATTTGCTGTGGATTAGACGCGGGTGTGAGAGGGGGAAGTGAGGACTCCAGTGTGTGCTGTCTGCGTAAATGAAGGGGAGCTTGGAGTGGAGCTGGAGGGCATCAGACTGAGCCCAGCCACCCTGCGGGTGAAGTCCTGCCACAGGGGACACCAAACAGGGTCTCTCCCCTTCACTCATGGATGGTGCAAAATCAAGGGAACGGCTGCTGTGATGTGGATGCCCTTTGGGGCAGAGCTGAGGGAAAGGGTTCCACCCTAACCATTTGTAGGGAAGGAAAAAAGTCTTTTTCTTTTTACCCTTCTTGGTCCCTAGATGGGGCTTCATTAACAAAACACACATGAACAAGAGAAAAGCCTACACATTTATTGAATATGTTTTACTTGACACAGGAGCCTTCACAAGGAAATGAAGACCCAAAGAAGCAGTCAGAGCTGAACGCTTATATGCCAGCTTGGACAAAGAATAGTAATTGTGAAAACCTGACAAGGGAAATGGGTCCGGGCCAGGGCAGTTGACGGTGACTTAGTCATTACGAAGATGTGGTTCGTTTTCCAGGCTTGGCTGTTTCTCTGGGCTTTCTTCCTCCCGGTACAGGGGGTGCCCTTTCACTTGGCAGTTTCAGCTCCTGCTTTCAGGAAGGAGGAGGAGGTCAGAGGGCCCTACTTGCACCTGCTGTTTTTCAAGAACCTTTAACTCAAAATAATACGTCAAATCAGCGTATTTGGGGGGTGGTTGGCGTGTTCTGGATCCCTCCACGTGCAGGGCTGCTGGCTCAGGACCACGGCTGGTGGGGAAGCGTGCCCTGCCTGAGAGCTGCTTAGGGACAGTGAGGGGGAAAATATCGTTGTTGATGATGACCTCAGGGCATGGCTCTTTTCCCACGGGGGGTGAAAGCCACGCCTTCCGAAAGGGCACTGGCAGAAGCTATACTTAGGCATCAGCTCCAAGGGCAGAGCAGGGCTGTACACGCATTGACCCCTGGGCGGTGCACCTGGGGCCCCGGCAGCAGGACGCTCTCTCGATGGGCACCTGCTACACGGCTGTGTGACAGCAGTCTCGTGCGGGGCTGCACGACACGGGACTTCTTGGGACAATACGCCGACCTCGAGAAGAGGCCCTGTGGAAGCTAGCTGTTCCCCAAATCTCTCTTTCTCTCCCTTCACAGATGGTCTCACTGGGGGAAATTCCAGCATTATAGACTTATTCTTCTGCAGGTCTGAAAGGATTTATGGTTTTTGGAAAACTTCTTATGCGAATGAAAATTACTTTGGGAGGAGTAAGTCATTAACCGGCTCTCAAGTAGCCCTTCCATAGGAATTGACTTCCAAGGTCAGTCTGAGATAAATTCGGATTTGGGCAAAGGCTGTGTCCCCGCAGGGGGCTGGGATCAGCTGCCAGCAGCAGAGGAGACAGACAGCTGATGGGGCAGGGAACAGGGCCCGTCAGGCCTGTTTAGGTACTTTTTTTGGCCACCTCCTTCCCCGTTGCAGGCCCAGGTGGACCCTCCAGCCCTACCTTGCTTACTTGTCTCTAAAGCTGACCCAAGGAAACATCTTTAAAATTGGATCTATCCCCTCCTAGATTTTAAAAGACACCAAGAGGAGGAAAAGTCCTCTGTAACAGATAGAGCTGAAGGGGCGGCCCCAGGACAAGCAAAAGAAAACCGTCAGCCGTTACACGTCTGCAGCTGTGCTTACAGCAGTTCAACACTTGAAGCAAAATATTTCTATTACAGAACACGGAGCTTTCTTCATCTGTGCTCCATAGTATGCCCCTGGCTACCTATTAACATCTGGGGCCAATTAAAGCTGTTGATTTTACTCTAAAATCCGCATGCAAAAGAGGGTTTCTGATTATCTTGGAGTTTTCCTCTCCCTAGTTGCTCTCCACGATTCCCTGCTTTTCACTGAAAGTCCTTGAGACATTGTATTTTTCTCTAAATAGGCCAGAATAGGATTTTACTTTGCATTGGGTTCCAGTTTTTCTCTTGGTGAACTTTGGATGGTTATTTTCACCTGCCAGCTACTGTACCCCAGTGCCTGGCAGTGCTGAGAGCTTCCTGTAGCAGCGGAAGGCCCACTAGGTGTCCTCCTGGTAGGGCCCAGTCCACCGTTCTGTTGAGTGGCCCTGAGACTGAGGGGCACTTTTTATCTCAGTGTCCGTGGTTGCCTCCAGGGGATTTTGCCGTTGGAGAAATGCTTAGCACATCACGCTTTCCTCTTTTTTTTTTTTTAACTAGAAGCTCAAAAATCTGTAAACCAAACTGATCTCAAACATATTATTTTTTTTTTTTTTTTTTTTTTTTTGGCGGTACGCGGGCCTCTCACTGTTGTGGCCTCTCCCGTTGCGGAGCACAGGCTCCGGACGCGCAGGCTCAGCGGCCATGGCTCACGGGCCCAGCCGCTCCGCGGCATGTGGGATCTTCCCAGACCGGGACACGAACCCGTGTCCCCTGCGTTGGCAGGCGGACTCTCAACCACTGCGCCACCAGGGAAGCCCTCAAACGTATTTTTAATGAATCGTGTACCGTCTTAGTGTGGTGGCAAGAGCATCAGCCCGGAAGTCTCCCTCCACAGCTGGAAGCAATCCCAGGAGCCTTTCTGACCTTGTCTCCCCACATGGAAAGTGTGAGTTTGGGGAGAAGTCAATAGTTTTCACATGAATTGTGCTGCAGACCCTTTTCCATTTGTAAACTGAGGCCTCAGGCTTCTGCACTCATAGTTTGAAAACCTCATGACTAAGTGATTTCTGAGATCCCCCGTTTCCCCAAACCCCAGTTTCCAGAATCCTACTGTGACTCCGCATCTCCCAGTAACTCAGAGTGCACACTGTTGGCAGCCGCCCTTCAGAAGCACTGCTTCTGTCCCTGGACGACAGCCTCTTGTCTTATTTGCTGGGTGGGCCTGAGCACCTTGAGTCGCGTTTCACATCCTCCATTTTCTCTTCTGTAAAATGGGACTATTCCAGGATGGTTGGGAGAATTGATGAAGTGTGGTGTGTAAACCACTCAGCACATCGGCGGGGAGGGACCAAAACCGAACAGGAAGCTCACTGCCTTCTCCAGCCTGACTTATCTAGGGTCCTTAAGTTGCATAAGATCTGCTTTAAAAACCCTTTGAGGCAAATTGCTTTAGTCACCAAAAGATTTAAACCCGAGGGAGTTTTCTCCTGATGATTTTGGGTTTTTCAGTGCCTTTTCTGCAACAAATGTATTTTAAAAGTATTATTTTTAAATGTAACTATTTTGGAAATTTCTCACTTGGAAGCAATTTTCTGCTGCAGGTCAAAGGATTAAGAGGGAAAAAAACAGGTTAGTCCACCGCAGGATATATTGTATATGCTTTCTAGAAAAATTTTTTAAGGAAGCAGGAGAAGTGTAAGCTAAAGGCAGAATTTAAATTTGAAGCATTCATTCAGCAGCTGTCTTTAGAAGGAGGGAAGACTGAATTGTGTCCAAATCAAGCATCGGATCCAGGGGAAGCAGGCGAGAAACTAGAAAGTGTGCAGAAAACAAAAGAAATGGCTGTTAAAAGGTCATAGCCTTTTAAAATTGGCAAGACTTTTTGCTCAGATAACAGACCCAAGAGCTGGAGGTCTTAATTCCGGCATGAAGATGGGGGGAGGAAGAGGGGGACTCGCAGGAACGATGGGTTTGAACCTACTCGGAGTTGTCCGAAATCTACTTTAGGTAGAAGATTAAAAGTTAGAAAAAAAAAGTGCAAAGCAGTTAGGGGTCATCCGGAGAGTTCTTTGGGTGAGGAGTCCCTTGGCCCAGTATTATTATCAGGGACTCAAGTTCTGGGGACCTTTCAGTTTTTTCAGCATCAGGAGGGCAGCCTGGGACCTCCGGGTCAAGTTTTCATTCCAAGCTTGGGCATGATACAGACCCTCTCCTAGACCAAAGGAGAGGAGAGTCAGGGCCTCTGGGCCTCTTCTCAGCTGGGCCTCCACCTTGGCCCCCATCCCTGCTGGGCCTTAGCAAGAATTCTGCTAAGTCACTTTATCAAGAATCCCTCCACCCCCGGCATCTGATCACCCCCTGTATCTAATCATATTCTTCATCCCCCACCCTGGATGCCTGGTCCCTATGGCCTGCCTTCAGCGAGAATCCTGTTGAGCTGGTTTAACAAGAATCCTCCCCCGCACCATGTCTCCTCTTATTCACATCCATCCACCGGCCCCCTCACTCTGCTTGTCAGTATAAACCCCCAGCTTTGTCTTTGCCATAAAGAGTTGAACCCTGGGCTTCCCTGGTGGCGCAGTGGTTGAGAGTCCGCCTGCCGATGCAGGGGACATGGGTTCGTGCCCCGGTCCGGGAAGATCCCACATGCTGCGGAGCGGCTGGGCCCGTGAGCCATGGCCGCTGAGCCTGCGCGTCCGGAGCCTGTGCTCCGCAACGGGAGAGGCCACAACAGTGAGAGCCCGCGTACCGCAAAAAACAAAACAACAAAAAAAGAGTTGAACCCCCGTCCTTGGTATCGTGCCAGGGCGGCCCGAGCTAAGACAACATCCCGTAGCCCAAAGCCCCAACCTCAGCGAATCTGAAGTGTGCACAACGATTCCATCTTTGTGCTTTGGTTGTCGTTATGGTGGCCTGCTTGCTTCTGGTGCAGCATGCTAGATTCTAGCCTCTGTCATTAGATGACAGAACACATAATGTGGGCCGGAATATTCCTCCATGAGAACCGGGAGCCTATCTGACTTTCGTTACATCCTGTGAACATCTGTGGCTCTCTCAAGACACTGTTACATCATCTTTTGACCAAAAAATCAAAAATAATGTGACTTTGGGGAGTGTTTTTAAGACTTTCTCTTTACCTAGTGTAACATCCATCATGTAATGTCTCCTTCTGCCAATTCAAGGCAAATGTCTTTCCTGCTTTTTCAAACTGTCTGACATGCTACAGTTAATAAAACCTATCCAGATCTTTATTCCGTTGGGTCTTTGTGTGATCTTTTTAGGGTCATGTCACTGCTCCTTAAACCTCCCCAGCTATCAGCACAATCTCTCTAAGAGCAGTTCGACTGCCCTGGACGCTCTACCACCCCACCCCTGGGGGGCAGTTCCTGCTCCCAAAATAGGCCAAGGCTCCTGAACTATGTCTTTCACCACCCCGCCCCCCAGAGCTTGGAGCAGCTATAAATTGACAATGGGTGTAAATGCTACCCCCAAAATGTGTGGAATTGGCATATTGATTATTTTGTGTTGAAGGCATTTGAGAATCAGCAGGTGCAGGGAGTGCTGTCTGACCTCCTTTTTCTACCATAAAGCAGGTCATCAAATTTTCCGTGAGAAGGGTGTCCTCCCTGGACCAGGACGACCAGAACACTCTTGTCCGTGTCAGATGGATCTGTGCAACCTACGAAAATAAGCCCAGTCTTTCATTCGCCCCCCCGCCATATCTCCTAATCCTTGTCCCACAGTTTACTGGCCCTACCCCAAGTCTCTGTCTTGTGACATCCCCATGATTTATCATTCTTTGTGTAAAAGGCACATAAGTTTGGGGGCCTAATGGCTTCTGTGTTCATTTTCCTTCTGAGGACTCCCATGTACTTGTAAAAATATTAGCTAAATTTGTATGCTTTTCTCTTGTTAATCTGTCATATATCAGTTTCATTTTTAGGCCAATCACAAGGGCTAAGAGGGTAGAAGGAAGTTTGTTTTCTCCCCTTCAGGTGTTAATAACTAATGTCACCTGAAACTCTTCTCAGATCCTACAAATACTTTAACTCAGACGGAAATGGTTCATTACACCCTTGGAGAGGAATATTAATCTTGGCATTTATAAGGAACTGCAGCCAGTTAGTAAGAAAGAGACATTTCTGTCCAAAGGGCATTCATGGCACAATATGCCAGCCTCTTTGTGAGATGGTCCCGGGCCAGGCGAGATTCAGCTCTCAAGGAGCATAGGGAAGGATCCCATCTGTCATCTTCTGTGTGTACAGGTGGCAGGTGTCGGGGGACAATTGAGTGGGCATCACTATTTCCGAAAGAAAGACAAACAAGCCAGCGCCTAGTTTTAAACTATGAACTCTAAGCGTACTCGAATGTGAATTACAATCTAGCAGCTAGAAGAACACAGGTGAGGGTATTTGGGCTCTCTCCTTGGCTGTGACATGTGGGGACAATGGGGGCGAGAAGGAACCGGCACCTGATGGCAAACTGTGCGCTCCAGGAACTGTTTTGAGTGCCTTATGCACCAACACAATCATGTCACTGTCACTGTCGTATGGGGAGAAAACTTGGGTTAGCAGAAGCTAAATAATTTGCCAAAGACCACATTCATATGGAAAAGCCAGGCTTCCAATCCGTGTATCTGATCGTCCTGGGCTTGGGTAATACATTTAGTTCCTTTATCTTAAAAATGAGGAGTTTGGATTAAACCATCTCATCGGCTCCCTCCAGCTGACGAGGTGTATGATTGTAGGAGCTGTGATCCTGACTTTAAAGCAGTGTTTATCAAAGCTTGTATGAATCATTATTCCCAAGAGGCGTTAATATAATTTGAAAAACAGTGTTGGTTGGTTAACTATCTTAGAGAAACAATGAAAACTTCTTCCTTCCTTTAAAAGATTAATGATGTAATTAACATATGAAGGACTCTGAGAAATCTTACTGTAAGGAAAACAGTTTAACTTTGTTCCGAAGTAATTAGAAAAAGAACTTTAACGTAGTATTTATTACTTTTTTTTCAATGAATGTTCCATAAAACATATTTCCCAAAACCTGGATCAAACTTTTATTTTTCTTCATAATATGAAACAAGTGATTGAGACACATGACATTAAGAAAGCCAAAGATATTTGGTATTTGATCAGTCATCTTACTTCATCTACTTTACCGTAGTAATCTCGTGCTCATGGGGACATGGTCTTTGGGTGTTAGTGGTCTACACTAAGAGAGTTCTTTTGGACCAGACGTGGTGGTCTTGGTGGCTGTTGACAAAGAATTGTAATTATGATTCCTTTATGATCATTCACTGCTCCAGGTCCAAATAGTCTATTTTTGAACTCTCAGACTTAACCAGCATCTGATGATATAAATACTTCCTATTCTCTGGCACTTTTTGCATTGTCTTTTTTTTGTTTGTTTTGTTTTTGTTTTTCTCTTTGCGGTACGCGGGCCTCTCACCGTTGTGACCTCTCCCATTGTGGAGCACAGGCTCCGGACGCGCAGGCTCAGCGGCCATGGCTCACGCATTGTCTTTTAATATCTCTTGTGTGGCAAGCTCTTCCATGGCTTCAGTTCCTCCTGCAGTGCTACCTTGTGGACTGTCACTAGGAGTATAATACCAACCCCTGGGTGAGTCGACGCACCTCATCTGAGCAGATGGTACAAACGTGCACGAGGGAGGAAGCACACCGGTCAACTCTCCCAGTCACTCCAGGACCTGGTGGTGTTATTTCCCTGTATGTAATGCCTCCAAGGTCATGGGCAGAATCTTCTGTATCTTTACTGCACATGATTATAACGGGGGGAAATGGATGTGAGTGAAGTGAGTCGGCCGGCACGTGAAAGAGGATTCCACCAGAGTACACAATATTCTCACTATTCTGAATGCAGTCTCCATTTTTTGATGCATGGGGAGCCATCAATGTGATCCACACATGGAACCCCAAAACTTCACACCCTGTTGTTTCTAGGTGTCTAAACTAAACTTTAGGATGAAACTATATAATGATTTCTATGCCTTATGCTTCGGAGGGCATCTAACACACTGTCTGAGACAGTTATTATATTTCCATTTCTTTCATTTTGGATTAGGCCCCCAACCTTTAATTTGGTGCTCCCCAAAATTGCAGTATGTATTTGAACACGTGTGATCGTGTATGTAAGACTTTAAAATTGTGGAGTATTTGCTTTTCTCTGATTGGTGGAACAGACATGGAAGAATGAAAAATATATAGTAAATGTATACAAATCTATCTACCTGACATATCCATCTATCATCCATATCCATCCTTCCTCCCTCCATCCCCCGCTTCCTTCCTTCCTTTCATCTCAGAAAAATATTTAAACGACCAGCAGCCTTTCCCATGATCTCCATTTTCAAACGTTAAGCCTGTATCATTTGGTTTTATCTTCTCTTAATTTGGAATTTGGGGAATGACGTAGGGTGGTTGTGTCAGTTGTCATTACGGCTAGGTGTCTGGTTAATTTTTTTCTGTTCAACTTAAACTCAGCCATCCATATAAGTAAAGAAAAGTGGGTTCAGAAAAGTCTCAATTCAGTTTCAATGGCGAGATCATTCTACATAGCAAATACCACTGGCGGTTTATTATATCACTGAATATATTATTATTAATATATAAATAATAAAATAATACAATAATAAAAATTAAATAATATTCACAAGTATATTTATAGTAATATAAAATAAATTCATTATTTTATATTATCATTTATTATATATTATTTGTATGTATACAAATAACATTTTATGTATTAATTAAATCAAGCGCAGTGTTTCATAACAGATTTAAGATAAAAATATATGCATTATGTAAGGATTAAATGTTATTTTTAAAAGTGAGTG